>NC_050179.1:31632401-31709901 GCF_008315115.2 Sander lucioperca | reverse complement strand
TGTCTTCTTGCTCCGCTTATAACTCCCACAAGACCATCCGTTCGTACCAGTTTTTTCCCTGGTGTCTGCATCCTAAACGAGGTACCGTCTGCACGCGTCATCTTGTTTTACATTATTTATTATATTAGCCTAGAGGTAGCCTATGTGTGGCTGTGATGAGCAACATCATATGATAGAGATTGTTCATCTGTCCCAGACAATAACTTTTCTGAGGAAAACAATACAGGATTCCCAAACTGTCAGTGCGTCATGACGAGGAGAGCTCCTTTGTGATCAAAGGGGGTGAAAGTAGTGAATTTGATAAGCTATGATTGCCACAGCATCTAATGCGTGCGTGTGTGTGTGTGTGTAAAATTTTGTTAGTTGTTAAAATTTGGAGGATAGAAAGTTCAAGAACAAAAACACTAGGTCATGATCCTGCTAAAGAATTATGGCCCCAATGTGTCTATATTGTGTATCCACCATAGACTGTAAAAATTGTGTACGTAGCAGCACTGACCTCAGTTATTGGTTTGTGGACTGCCGTTTTGAAGCCTTGAGTTTGGCAATTGGACATCACCATCCAACCCTATTTTTTTGCTATACTTTAAAATACATATTCACAGCTTCACAGCGCATACTTGGTATTTAATAAGCCTATATGAAAAATAGTAAAGCAGTAAATATTTTAACAGCTGACAGGATTAACAATCAATTGTAGTTTATGTAGCAGATTCAATTTTATTTATAGTATCAAATCATAACAAGAGTTATCTCAAGACACTTTACAGATAGAGTAGGTCTAGACCACACACTATAATATACAAAGCCCAACCCCAACAATTCCAGTAATTCCCCCAAGAGCAAGCATTTAGTGGCGAGGAAAAACTCCCTTTTAGGAAGGAACCTCAGGAGAAATATGATCTCTTTTCTTAGTTCTTGTCAGAACACGCGCTGCAGCATTCTGGATCAGCTGGAGAGCTTGAACATTCTGATAGTAAGGAATTACAATAGTCCATCCTGGAAGTAACAAATGCATGGACTAGTTTTTCCAGCATCGTTTTGAGACAGGATGTTCCTAATTTTGGCAAAGTTACGAAGGTGAAAAAAGGCTGTTCTTGAGGTTTGTTTTAAGTGGGCGTTAAAGGATATATCCTGATCAAAAACAACTCCTAGATTTCTGACAGTAGTGCTGGAGGCCAGGGCAATACCATCCAGAGTAGCTATATCTTTAGATAATGAGGTTCGGAGGTGTTTAGGGCCCAGCACAATCACTTTAGTTTTGTCTGAGTTTACCATCAGAAAATTGTAGGTCATCCATGATTTTATATCTTTGATGCATGCTTGAAGTTTAGCTAACTGACTGGTTTCATCTGGCTTAATTGATAGGTATAATTGGGTGTCATCAATGAAAGATAATTGAGTGTTTCCTAATAATATTGCCTAGAGGAAGCATATATAAGGTGAATAGAATTGGTCCAAGCACTGAGCCTTGTGGAACGCCATGGCTAACCTTAGCGTGCCTGGATGATTCTTCATTAACATTAACAAATTGAGATCGATTAGATAAATAGGACTTAAACCAGCTTAGTGCAATTCCTTTAATGCCAACTAAGTGTTCCAGTCTCTGTAACAGGATGGTATGGTGAATAGTGTCAAATGCAGTACTGCACTAAGATCTAGTAAGACAAGTCCGGAGACAAGTTCTTTGTCTGAAGCAGTTAGAAGTAGGGCTGAACAATTAATCGCATTTGCAATAATATCGCGATATGTTAAAACGCGATTTCCTAATCGCAAAGGCTGTGATTTGGTCACGTGACTTGCGAGAGCATATCAGTCTGCACTCCGCAGAGCAAGCATCAACTTGGCACGCTAACGCTACGCCCTACCATCATCTAAATACTACTAAATGTGGTAAAGCCACATATTTGTTTTTATATTTCTGCAATCTGCACTTTAGTTTGTGTGATTTGTTTCTGACTTTCATATGAATCACAATTTTCTTCAGTTAAATGACAACAAAACTGAAGTTATTGTCTTTGGCCCCTCAAAATCCAAAACTGCCATCCCTGCTGACCTTGGTCCCCTTGCCCCCTATGTTAAATCCCATACACGTAACTTGGGTGTTATTTTCGACTCCCATCTTAACCTGGAGAAACAAATATCATCTGTTGTAAAGACTAGTTTTTACCAATTAAGAATAATTTCCAAACTCAAGTCTGTTCTGTCAAACAATGATCTGGAAAAAGTCATCCATGCCTTCATAACCTCCCGCCTAGACTATTGTAACTCTCTCTACTTTGGTCTCCCTCTGACTCTGGTGGCACAGCTTCAGATGGTTGAAAATGCAGCAGCTAGGCTGCTCACGAACACAAAAAAGCGTGAACACATTAAACCTGTCCTAGCCTCCTTGCACTGGCTTCCAGTCCAGTCTAGGATACAATTTAAAATACTGTTGATGGTTTTTAAATCTCTTCACGCCCTGGCCCCCAGCTACATAGCAGATATCATTCATCCCCATGTAGCTCACAGGTCCCTCAGATCCTCCAGCCAAGGCCTCCTACATGTCCCACGGTCCCAGCTTAAGCAAAAAGGTGACAGAGCTTTTTCTGTTGCTGGCCCTCAGCTGTGGAACCGACTGCCACCAGACATCAGAAGTGCCCCTTCAATTGTGATATTCAAAGCCAGGCTCAAAACTCACCTTTTTACATTGGCCTTCCCGGCATCTTAATTGTCTTATCCTGCTATGTTTGTAAATAAGTGTTTGTCTTTTGATGTCGTTTTAGCCTAAATCACTGATTTGTAAGTGTATTTTATTTTTATTTTATGACCCTGTGGCTAATGCGCTATGTACAGCACTTTGGTCAGCGCAAGCTGTTTTTAAATGTGCTATAGAAATAAACTTTACTTATTTACTTACTATGAATGTTTATACCAGGCTTGGTCAGTGCTCAATATACTACTGTGATTGAAGTAGTTAAATAAAAGATGTCATTCATATAAATTCATGCATCACTTTATTTCATCATCACATACAGACACATTTGTTTAATCTATCTAATCGTGTGTTGTTCATACTATACAATGATTTATTTTGTCTTTTTTGAATAATACAGAAGACAAAGAGCTTAAAAAATCGCATATTAAATCGCAATATTGGTGAAAAAAATCGCAATTAGATTATTTTCAAAAATTGTTCAGCCCTAGCTAGAAATTCGTTCGATCCTGACTGAAAGTCCTCAAATAAACTATTGCTACGTAGAAAGTCACATAACTGATTAGCGACTACCTTCTCAAGGATCTTGGAGAGAAAGGGGAGATTAGATATAGGTCTATAGTTGGCTAAGACCTCAGGATCGAGGGTGGGTTTTTTCAGAAGAGTTTTTATCACAGCTACTTTAAATGACTGTGGTACATAACCTGTTAATAAAGACATTGATTATATCTAGTAATGAAGTGTTAACCATGGGTAACGCTTCTTTAGGTAGCTTCGTTGGGATGGGGTCTAAGAGACAGGTAGATGGCTTAGCTGAAGAGACCTTTAACATTAATTGTTGAAGGTCTATAGGATAAAAGCAGTCTAAGTATATGTCAGGTCTTGTCGTAATTTCTAGTAGTCCTGCGTTTAAAGGTGAACCGTTAGGAGTTGAGGGCAAGAGGTGGTGAATTTTATCTCTAATTGTTATAATTTTATCATTGAAGAAGCTCATAAAGTCATCACTACTCAGAGCTATAGGAATAGATGGCTCAATAGAGCTGTGACTCTCTGTCTCAGCCTGGCTACAGTGCTGAAAAGAAACCTTGGGTTGTTATTTTCTTCTATTAGTGATGAGTAATAGTCTGATCTGGCATTTCTAAGGGCCTTCCTATATGTTTTCAGACTGTCTTGCCAATCTAAACGAAATTCTTCCACTTTGGTGGAACGCCATTTACTTTCAAGTTTTCGTGAGGTTTGTTTTAATTTGCGAGTTATACCAAGGTGCTAGTTTCCTTTGCTTCATCATCTTCTTTTTGAGGGGACCAACAGAGTCTAAAGTAGTCCGTAGCGAGGCCGTAGCATCGTCTACAAAATTATCAATTTGGGAGGGGCTAAAGTTAACATAAGAGTCCTCTGTTATATTAAGGAACGCCATTGAATTAAATGCTGTTGGAATATCTTCCTTAAATTTAGCTATAGCACTATCAGATAGGCATCTAGCGTAGAAGCTTTTATCTAATTTTGTATAGTCGGGTAGTAGGAATTCAAAAGTTATTAGAGAATGGTCTGATAATAAAGGATTCTGCGGAAATACTATTAAATCTTCAATTTTGATGCCATATGCCAGCACAAGGTTGAGGGTGTGGTTGAAACAGTGAGTGGCCCTGCACACACTGACTGAAACCAATTGAATCTAGTAGTGAGTTGAAAGCAATACGTCCACATAGATATTAAAATCACCTACAATAAGTACTTTGTCTGATTTAAACTCAGAATATGGCCCTGGAGCTCGGTAAACAACAACAAATATAATTGGCTGTAGTGTTTTCCATGTTGGATGTTGAAGATTAAGAACAAGGCTTTCAAACGAGTTATAATTTAGTTTAGGTTTAGGATTAATTAACAGGCTTGAATCAAACATGGCTGCAACTCCCCCTCCTCAGCCTGAGCCTCTAGGAATTTGAGTATTAATATGACTGGGAGGAGTGGATTCATTTAGACTAACATATTCTTCATGACACAGCCATGTTTCAGTAAGACAGAATAGATCAATTTTATTATCTGATATCAAATTGTTTACTAGTACTGCTTTAGAAGACAGATCTAATATTTAATAGTCCACATCTAATTTTCCTATTCTGTTCTATCATTGCAGCGGTAGTTTTAATTCCAATTAGGTTGTTAAGTATAGCGCCTCTTTTGTTTTACTTTTGATTTAACTGATCTGAGTCGGGGGACAGACACCGTGGTTATGGGACTATGAGTGGGCGACTGCTCCAACGGAAGCACAGAGAAGCGCGTAGCACTGCACCTCTGATTACTGATTTCAACCTTGGGTTGTCATGGTTTATGACCGATAATAGACTCGGTCAGATTTCTTGATATGAGAGCAGCTCCGTTCAGAGTGAGATGAATGCCGTCTCTCTTAATCAGACCAGGCTTTCCCCAGAACGCCCTCCAGTTATCTATGTAGCCCACATTATTAGCTACTCCGACAACCAGCGGTGGAAGGATGACACATGTCATCGCTGTACATGTCATCGCTGATCAGGTTTGGCAGGGCTCCAGAGAAAACTACTGAGTCTGACATTGTCTTTGCATATGCACAGAGTGACTCAACATTAATTTTAGTGATCTCTGATTTGCGTAATCCGGTATCATTACCACCTAGGTGAAGTATGATCTTACTGTATTTACGGTTATTTTTAGCCAGCAGCTTTAGATAGGATTCTACATCGCTTGCTCTGGCCTCAGGGACGCACACGACTGCAGCCGCTGGAGCCGCCAACTTCACGTTCCGCAGTATAGAGCTCCCAATAACCAGAGTTGGCTTCTCAGGGTGTATCACTGAGTGGGGAGAAACTGTTAGAAAGGCTAAAATGTTGGTAGTTAGCCATAGGCTCTGGTTTAGCGCGACCGCCGCCATGTGCACTCCCCGGTTTAGAGCTAGAGCTACGCTTCCTTCGGACAGTCACCCACCGGCTCGGGGCCTGCCGGGGGACTGCTAACAGAAGCTACAGTATGTTGGTCCACACCAGTTAAGGAGTGCTGGCTAGCTACAGAAGCATATTTTGATTGATTGATTTTGATTCCATGGTGCGGAGCCGTTCCTCAAACTCACTAAGCCTCGCCTCCAGAGCAGCGAATACACTACATTTATTAAGATAAGATAGACTTTATTAATCCCACACTGGGGAAATTCCTGTGCTACAGCAGCTCAAAAAAAAATTTACACACATTAGGATAACACAAGTACACATTAATTAGACATAGGAGAAAAAATATACATAAACTATAGGAAATGGAAAAATAGAATAGAATTAGTTATAATAATAGTAATAAAACAACCGTATTTACACAATAAACAACCTTATATAAACAGACAGTATATAAACACAGATATACAGACGAGTAAGGTGCGAATGAATAGAGTTGACATATTGCACAGTTGGAGGTGACACAGAGTAATAAATAGATAAATGTGCATAGTGTCCAGTGATGGCTCATATTGCAGAAACAGCTAGCAGTGCTACATTATGATGTTGCATTAAAGAGTCTGACTGCTGCTGGAATGAAGGACCTGCGGTAGCACTCCTTCTTGCAGTGAGGGTGCAGCAGTCTGCTGCTGAAGGAGCTGCTCAGGGAACTCACAGTCTCATGTAGGGGGCGAGAGGTGTTGCCCATGATTGATGCCAGCCTGGCTAACATCCTCCTCTCCCCCACCTCCTCTATGGTGTCCAGAGGGCAGACCAGAACAGAGCTAACCCTCTTCACCAGTTTGTTTAGCCTTTTCCTGTCCCTCTCTGTGCTCCCAGCTCCCCAGCAGGCTACTGCATAATTAAAGACAAAGATTGCAGACGCAACCATAGAGTCATAAAATGTTTTTAACAGAGCCCTGCACACACCAAAGGACCTCAGCCTCCTCAGCAAGTGGAGACGGCTGAGGATATTTGTATGTCTCCACCATTACATCTCGATGTCGACACCCTGGATGTTCCCGTAGTACCAGGCGGCTTCCAACGAAAGTCAACCACCATCTCCTTTGTCTTGCTGGCGTTGATGTGAAGGTGGTTTGACTCACACCAGTGTATACACGGTGAAGAGAAACGGGGCGAGCACTGTACCCTGTGGTGCTCCTGTGCTGCTCATCACCACTGTTAAGGAGAGTTCAGTTTTAGAGGTTGATTGCCATCGGTCAGAATGCATAGGAAAAGCCACAGAGAAGTTCAATCCATTCAATGAAGATTTATTCAATAAAGGTGGTGAGGCAAATGATAATGGATAACATAACAGGATAGAACAGAACACAGACACAGACAGACACACATGGGTTGGAGGATCAGCTGCCGCCCCATGTGAAGGTGTAGAAAAGAATGACTGAGAGGGAGTGCAGTCTTTAAATAAGGAGTGACCAGGTGAACTCAATCAGGTAATTAGGGTGGAAACAAAAGCCAATCAGTTGTGAAAACAGGGGAAGAAAGTGTAGAAAGCAAGTGTCAAAAATAAGATAAAAATAGGAATCTTTAGTACAGCCGCCCCCAGATTTCTAGTAAGAAATGTGATTACAGATCAAACTAAATTAACCGTCATCAGGTAGGCTAGGAAGGGGGATTAGATGAACTACAGGTCTGACATAGGTCTTGTCTTTCACTGTAACTGCAGCTGTCCTAATGTGGCCATCTTTGCTTGGTAGGAGGCGGGTAACCTTTCCTACAGGCCAAAGAGCTCTTGGTAGCTGGGAGTCAACAATCATCACAATGGAGTTTAATTGCAGATCTGGTTTGTCCTGCTGCCATTTGTGCCGTGTTTGAAGTGATGGTAGATAGGATTTGATGTAGTGTTTCCAGAAATGGTCAGACAATATTTGGGCATGGCGCCAACGCCGTCTACTGAGAAGATCCGAGTCTGGGTAGGACACTAGAGGGAGTGCTGCATCATGTCGTCCCATGATGAGAAGGTTGGGGGTGACTGGATCAACGTCTGCGATATCTGAAGACACATAGCCGAGTAGTTTCGAATTAAGGATGCCTTCAATTTCAATTAACACTGTTCTCGGAACCTCTTCAGTGACCATTTGTGCACCAATGGTCGTCCTGAGAGCACTCTTTACCGAGTGTACTTCCCGTTCCCAGACGCCACCGAAGTGGGGTGCGTGTGGAGGATTGAAATGGAATTGGATTTTTCTCGTTGCCAGTACTGACTGGAGAGTGGGAGAAAGGTTATGTAAAGCGTCCTGTAATTCTTTGTTTCCTCCTCTGAAGTTGGTTCCTTGATCACATAGGATCTCGTTTGGTTTTCCTCTCCGAGAAGTGAATCGTTGGAGGGCCATGAGGAAGGAGTCTGTATCCATATGATTGAGGAGGTCAAGATGGACACATTGTGTTGTGAGGCATTTGAATATTATTCCCCATCTTTTCTCAGATCGGCGGCCGATCTTGACATTATATGGTCCAAAACAATCTGTTCCTGTTGAGTAGAAGGGAGGTTTAAATAACCTGAGACGAGCAGCAGGTAAATCGGCCATCTTTGGGAAGATTGGTTTCGCTCTCTAGAAAGCTGGATACACTCTTTGGAAAGCTGGATACATTCTTCGAGACAGCAGGATACGTTCTTTGGAAAGCTGGATACGTGTAACAAGCTTCTTCTGTGCTGTGAACCTCTTCAGGGGTCAGCTTGGCCACATAACCAGCCTTCTCAAGTTTTGAAATTTGATCACAGTATGATATGGCTTTCTGTGGATCCTTGGATAATCGAGATTCAGTGTTACGAAGTCGTGACATCACTGCAGAATGAGGAATGTTCAGAAGAGGAGAATTGGCTAGCCTAAGGAGGGGAGTGGCATAGCGTTCAACTCCACTGACTTGAACCCTTTCTGTGACCTGTTCAAGATGCTTCAGGGCTTGTTGGTCTTGCCTTGATCTGATGACTGCTTTCTCACTGTGTACAGGTAGAGTGTCAAGTTTCCAAAGTTTTTCAACATGGTAGTGCAACTCATCTGCAGGGGAACTGAAGGATGTAAACAGACATTGGACAGGCACAGATGTATCTTGTGGTTGAAAGTCTTTGATAGGGCCTTAAAGTGTCCATCCTAGACAGGTTTTGACCGCTGCTGGTGACCCAGAAGGGCCTAGTCTGACTGGAGTAACAGGAGTGATTTAAGTGGATGTGATCTGAGCCTATAAGCAGCAGTGGTGATGCTTTATTAATGGATGGTAATGGAATGCCTTGGAGATGCTTGTATTTCCTTTGAAGAGAAAGCACAGGGTAGGTGTGATCCGAGAGTGTTAACTGGCTTGTAGTAAAGGCATGATTCATGGTGAAAGTCTTCTCAGGGTATGCAACAGGAGAGAGCTGAAAACGTACAGATGAGCCATGGAGAGTTTCAACATCTTGGCGAACAGTTCTGAGCGATAGCTTTTCAGCTTTACCTTTCAGGTGGAGATGCTGAGCAGCTGACTGCAGAAGAATGGTACGCTGAGAACCATCATCAAGGACAGCATAAGTTTCCAAGGTTTTCTTCCCATTTTTAAGAAGCACTTTTACAACTTTCAGGAGTACACCATTACAATCACTCGGTCGGTCCAGATGTAATGTCCTCACAACAGAAGTAGAGGGATTGTTGGATCTTTGATTCATCTCACACAGTATTTGTAGATGTCTTCCTTTGCAGGTGGCACAGAACCTCTGCAGGTCACACTTTGCGGCTTGGTGGGTGCGAGCACAGCGCCAACAGCGTTTATTTTCCTTTATTCAGTTTACTTTTTGAGCTTTTGTCTTATCTGTGAACTCAGAACATCTGCTGATATGATGTTCACATGATCGGCAGTAAGCACAGGTTGCTCTCGACTTTGGAAGGATTTCTGGAGTTGGTGTGGATTCATTGGGTTTGTGTGCCCCATGCAGAATTGTGATTGGAGCAGGTATGAACTTACGGGGATGTCTTTGCTCATTGAAGAAGGAAATCTCTTTTCTGGGTTGACACCGAGCTTCAGATTGCAACCAAGATGAGAACACAAGCAAGTCATACTTCATGATACCTTGGTTTCTGTAGACATGCCGTTTAAAGCGACTGGAGTGTTCTGCAGGCAGCTTTTCAAGTAGACGATCCACATGAGAGCCACAGAGAAGTTCTGCATGTCCTTGATCTTCCATCGTGCTAAGTAGACCAACAAGTGCTTGTACACGAAGAGCAAATTTATCAAGAACATGACCATCACCTACTCTGATAGGAGGGAGATCCATGATGTTCCTGAGCTCCTTCAGTGCTAGTTGTCTAGGTTGCCCATAACGTTCATCAAGAGCATTGATGGCTTGTGTGTATGGGTCAGAAGCATAGGAAAAGGCAAGAGCTAGTCGTTTGGCTTGGTCCACTTTGAGATGATCCAGGAGAACATGATATTTGAAATGCTCTGTTTCATTAGGGTTGAGTAAATTACTGAGTGCCGTCCGTAACATCCTGTACTGCATTTCATCCTCTCGAGTAAGGTCTGGGAAAGAAGGACCCTCAAGCTTGTATACATGTGTTCTGCCTGTAGGGGGTACCAAAGGTCTCCGTTCGTGGTGACTCTGAGATGTAGAAGACTGATGCCTTAAAGGGGAATGCTGCCTCTGCTGGGGGGAGAAGGAAACAAGAGGCTGAGCTTCATGTTGACTTTGTAGGTTAACTTCTATTGGTGCTGCAGGAAAACTGGAAAATGGCAGCTCTCTTAATAGGATTGGTCCAGGTGGACCAGCTGAAGGAATTGCATTATCAAGGTTTGGAAAGTCAGGTAAATAGGGCAGGCTCGAAGAAACTGCAACAGGATGATGTCTGATCACTGGTGGACAGGAGGAAGAGCCATATTGCAATTCAACACTTGGAAATCCAGCAGCTTGCTGTTGTGCTTGAGAAACTGTTGTTGGGAGACGCCTTGAGTGTCTGCTCCCTGTAGACAACTCAGGCCTGGATGAACAGGAGGAATCAGGAGTAGACGATCTTTCCATCATATGCTGAATACCTCTCATTGTCACTAAAATTTCCTTCATGATTTCAACATGATCAGTAGGCACCGGAGGATCATTCATTTCATCTTGCCCTTTACCGTCATTCTGTGGCCCATGTGTGTCTGTTGTATGATGTGGACATGCTGTCTGGCAAGCAGCAGCTTTCACTCCAGGATATTGGACTTCATAATCTTCTAGATAAGCAGGAGGTTGAGTTTTCAGAACGTCGAGGAGTCTCATCTAGTAGCTTTGCATCCATGACAGTAGTCTGTTCTGGCTCGAAGGACCATGTTAAGGAGGGTTCAGTTTTAGAGGTTGATTGCCATCGTCATGGGGCATCGGTCAGAATGCATAGGAAAAGCCACAGAGAAGTTCAGTCCATTCAATGAAGATTTATTCAATAAAGGTGGTGAGGCAAATGATAATGGATAACATAACAGGATAGAACAGAACACAGACACAGACAGACACACATGGGTTGGAGGATCAGCTGCCGCCCCATGTGAAGGTGTAGAAAAGAATGACTGAGAGGGAGTGCAGTCTTTAAATAAGGAGTGACCAGGTGAACTCAATCAGGTAATTAGGGTGGAACCAAAAGCCAATCAGTTGTGAAAACAGGGGAGGAAAGGAAGTGAGGTAAGTGTAGAAAGCAAGTGTCAAAAATAAGATAAAAATAGGAATCTTTAGTACAACACATTAGACACACAGTCCTGGAGCCTCACATACTGTGGTCTGTCAGTGAGGTAATTGATGGTCCATGCAGACAGGTGGGGGGTCAACTCCAGCTCCCAATAGCTTCCCCCAGAGCAGTGATGGTTGAATTATATTGAAAGCACTGGAGAAATCAAAAAACATGACCCTCACAGTGCTCCCATTGTTCTCCAGATGTGACAGTGATCTGTGTGATAGATAGATAATGGCATCCTCCACCCCTATGCCTGGTTGGTAAGCGAACTGTAGGGGGTCCAGTTCTGAGCTCACCAGGGTTCTCAGGTGTTGCAATACAATCCTCTCCAAGGTCTTCATCAGGTGAGAAGTTAAGGCCACCGGTCAGATTGGGCTCCCTGGGATGCGCAGTTTTAGGAACTGGAACCACACACAAAGTCTTCCACAGGACTGGAACTCGCTCCAGACTCAGGCTCAGGTTGAAGATGTGCAGGATGACCTCACTGAGCTGATCTGCATACTCTTTAAGGAGTCTGGAGCAGATTCCATCTGGGCCCGGGGCTTTCCTTGCCTCGATCTTTTTTAGCTCCTTCTTCACCTGATTGACTGTCAGAGAGAGACTGCTAGAGGGAGGTGTAGGTGCACCCTGGAGAGAAGGATGAGGCAGGGGTGTGAAACATCCCTGAATGAAGAATCATAAGCAGTGGACAGGTGTGAAGTGTGGGATGCTGATGTCTCAGAAGCCCTGGGGGATGAGGTGGTCCGCAGTGGCCAGAGAGGAAAAGATTGAGTCACTGACAGGTCTGAAGTCTGGTTGGAGGGTAGAGGAGAGGGGGTAATATCTATTCAGTCCCCTCCAGACCTCCCTTGTGTTGTTTTGTTGCGTACCTCCAACTTCTTCCTGTAGCTGTCTTTTCCTTTCCTTATCTCCCTCTATGTGGTTTTTGAACCCTCCTCAGCTCTTCTTTGTCCCCAAATTTAAAAAGTCTTTTCTTTTCATTCAGCAGGGCTTTAAGCCCAGACTCGTTTGGACAAATCGGCCCAAACAATGCAAAACGTGTGCGTTTGCATCAAAAAGCGTCTCCATGTGGATGGCTCCTAAAGTCTGCGGAGATGAGGAAGAAAGACTCTGGGTGTGATGTCTGCAGCTGTGACACAACTGTGTGAAGGAGCTCACATGCAGCTGAAGCAATGGCCGAAGGGGGGATGTAGACCGTTATCGCAATGATGTGCGAAAGCTCCCTCGGGATGTAACATGGTATGCTAGCCACTAGCAACTCAATGTCTTTAGTGCAGCACTGCTCCTTAACACTGATGTGCCCGGGGTTACACCATCTGTCATTCACAAACATCGCTATTCACACTCCTTTGCTCTCCTGTCCGCTCTCACAAGTTGAAAGCCATCCAGTGTGACCAGTGAGTCCGTACTGAGTTCATTCAGCCACGTCTCCATGAAGCACATGATGCTAGACTCCCGGTATTCCTTTTGCAGCCTGGTTAGCGCCGTTAGCTCTTCCATCTTATTGGGGAGAGATCTTACGTTCCCCATACTTTTCCCCTCTCTGCGTTTAAGTCCATCTCTGCATCCCCTCCTTCTTCTCCTAATTAGTTCTTCAGGGATCTCCGGTCTTTCAGTAGGATGAATCCTAGTGTTCTTCAGTGCTAACAGCTGTTCCGGAGTGTAAACAATGGAGCCGCTAGTCGACCACAACTTGAAATTTAGAGGAAGCATCATGCATGCATTACTAATATCGTTCACTTTAGCCTGGATTGATAGTATTATATGAATACAATGGTGTCATGTCAGTCAACCAGTGTATTTAACTACCTAATTTCCCTCTCCAAAATCACTTCAGAAGAGTAGTCACAGCGCTTACTTGCTTTGCTGTTTGTAAAGCAAACAAAGAACAAAGTTCAACAAAGAATGGTTCACATTAGAAAAGTTTTCTTTGTAGATGCACTCGCCTACAAAATCACCCCAGTAGTCGAGAATTATTATTTCCAAATAGAGCTATTTGTCATCTTGTAAAAAATTTTTAAAAATCTTTTTTTTTCTTTTTTCATATCACCATATATATTTCAGGAAAAAACAATCGTGCAGGCTTACTTTGTAGAATTTATTTTTTTACTTCAAATATGTGCAACCTAAGTAAAATTATAATTGAATATACTCTTTTCTGTAATTTCTGTATTGAGTTTGTCATTATTTGGCTTAAGATTTCTATTTCTTTCTATATACCTTGCCACTAAGCTTTATGCAAATTATTGCGTAATGACGTCACAAATATGCAAATGAGCGTCATCTAGCTACTTTTAGCGACTTTTGGAGCTAGTGCTAGCTACTTTCATTAGAAAAGAGTTGGCAACACTGTGCTGGTGGTCTTGCTGTGGAATTAACTGTATTAACAAACTGAAATGCTCCCTGAACGTCATTTATCAGAGTTTGGTTGTTACCCCTGTCCATGGCAGTCTCCTCCACTCCATATCTTTATAACGGAGCTAACCGGAGCTAACCGCTAACAGAGCTAATCGTTGCTAACTGAGCCTTCAGTTCTCATTCTCTGTGCCTGAATCCATGTATTTATGGACTTGAGCCCGAATAAAAAAACAAGATTTTATTAAGTTGGATGTAAAACTTTTAAACTACAACTCAGAGGTGTTTGAATAACAGAAATCTTCAGATGAGATCTTAATGAATGCAACAAGGACATGTATAGTAGCCTGCAAAACAGTGTGTTTACGATCCCCAAAACACGGATTAAAACACTTAAAAAAATGAACAATGATCTAACAAAAAAAAATAAAAAAATAACTAACTTTAAGTCTTATATGATTTAACAGGAATCAGGGGGAGACAGTGTTGAGATTTTTAATAACATGTATTAAGGTTACATATAATAGCCTATTTGGGTGCCGGGTATTCAGGTATTTTATCTGCTAAAACATTTGACAAACCAACCAGATTTAATTGACAAAGCACATCATGGCTACACTTCATACGAATTTTTTTTTTATCATCTTTTAGTCTGATATGTTTATTATATAAATATTTATTTATTTCAAAATTATCTGTTAATGTAATGTAGCCTAGTCATTGTTTTCAATAAATAGTTCATAAACCTTCGTTTGACTAGTTTTTACTGAACCCAGCCATCACGCGCCGCGTCGTCTCGTCCTGCACCAACCACCACCACCACAAGTAAATTCTCAACCTGTGAGAAACACTGATCGCTCTTCTCTATGTCCATTACAGTTGGTTTATAGTTAAGTCATTTTGAGACAAGAACAAAAGTGCAGTGATTCAACCAACAAAAGGAGATTTGACTTGGGGTCCTCTGGACTGATGATTGGAATCATTGGGGGCAACCCCAATAGTTCCCTGCTGCCAATATACCTTGTAAGAAGTTAAGATGAAGATTACCTTGATTTAAAATATTTTTTGATACAGCATAGTATTGCGATATTTTCTGTGGCAATAATGTATCGATAAACTGTCTGCTTGACAATCCCATTTTGCAGCAATACAATTGAAGTGAGTTGAACAAATAGAAATGTATCTTTTTAGATAATAGATGTTGACAAAGTTTTCCTTTAGGGGCATAATTTGAAGTTGGAAAAAGGGTAATAAATTGCAATATGTCGGCATATGTTTAAAATCGCAATAATATTGTAACAATATTACAATAATTATCGTGATAATGTTGTATCATGGTGCCTCTGGTGATTCCCACCCCCAATTTAGAAGGGTAGTTAAACAATTGGCTGATAGCAAAACACTGAATTTTATAATAACATTAACAAAGAAATTGTATTTTTGGTGACGTCTGGCTGACACCTGTTCACTGAGTAAGCCCAGTGTTGTTATTTTAGGTGTTTGTGATGTAGGATTTAAATGGACACCTGACAGCCAGTTTATTTTTGAGGCCATGGTTTGAAATACAATTACATACTGTGTGTGTCACATTGCTTCAGTGGGCCTTTCAGTGACAAAAAATGACCTGTTCTTTGGGTTCTGACCTATAGCCCCCTCAGTTTCAACATGGAGGATCACATCAATGAAATAGACTAAGGCCTTTTTCCTGACTGTCTTTCTCCTCTCTGTCCTCCCTCCTTAGCAATCCAAGGACTGCTTACGTCTGGATGAGACCATGCTGGTCAAACAGCTGCTTCCAGAGATCTGCCATTTCATCCATACGTACCGTGAGGGTCACCAGCACGCTGCTGAGCTCCGGGCCTCAGCTTCAGCTGTCCTTTTCTCTCTGAGCTGCAACAACTTCAACGCCGTCTTTAGCCGCATCTCCACCAGGTAGCTCACTTACCCAGTTTGTCATAAGGCCAGGTTGCTAGAATAGCATGTCAGGGTACCCGTGGGGTCCTAAGTAGGGATGTCCCGATCAGCTTTTTTGACCCCCCGATCCGATTTTTTAAATATTGAATATCTGCCGATACCGAGTCCCGATCCGATACTTATTATTTGCTCAGATAATAGAGCTGCACACCGTTTTTTTGTTTACAAAAATAACTAAGTAAACAAAGTAACTAAAATATGTCTTAAGCTTAATACATGTAACTTAGTGCAGCAAATTAGTCTTTTCTCTCAACACCAAAACAGTTCTCTTTAGGATCCCAGCAAACCCCCAACAAAAAAAAAAAATACAGTTTCAAGTTCCCCCCTCGACAACAAAAACTAAACTTAGTGACGCCTCTTGCGCATAATAGTCAATCTTTGATAAATCTAAACTTAGTGACGCATCTTGCGCTTAATAGTCAATCTTTGATAAAACTAAACTTAGTGACACATCTTGCGCTTAATGGTCAATCAATGATAAAACTAAACTTAGTGATGCCTCTTGCACTTAATAGTCAATCTTTGATTTTCTTCTTGTGTTTACCGATGTCGGCTCCAGGGAATAACAGCCTGTAAACGTGGTTTCTTGGTGGAATCACAAAGGAAGTTTGGAGAATTGGAGTAATCCGTTTCTCTAAAAAAGGATGACTAAGAGACTTTTTTTACTTGTTGCCAAGGGCTGGCAAGCTACCAGATACTCTGGACAGACACTGGTTAGTGGCCGCGCCCATGTTGGTTTGAAAGTGCTGGCATCCAGGCATTCTGGCGGTGCGTCTGTTGTGCAGAGTGTGTATGATTAAAAGCGGTGATCACTACAAACTTATGTACATGATCGGAGTAAGGTAATTGGGGTGAATGCTGCATTAAAATAAAAAATGCCAAAATCGGCGCGTTAAAAAAACATTGAATTTAATATTTTCAAAAGAAGGCCTTACAAGTATTGAATTTTGGGGCGCCCAGATAGCTCAGTTGGTAGAGCGGGTGCTCATATATAGAGGTTTACTCCTCGACGCAGCGGGCCCGGGTTCGACTCCGACCTGCGGCCCTTTGCTACGTGTCATCCCCACCACCCCTTTCATGTCTTCAGCTGTCGTGTCAAATAAAGGCCTAAAATGCCCAAAAAATAATCTAAAAAAAAGAAAAAGTATTGAATTTGGTCAGAAACGCTGTTCTATACATAGTGTCTTGTAAAAGTAAAAGGGGTGCACTTCAACAAATGCATATTGGCCTTGTAACACGTTTGCTGGGTCTGGCAGGAACATTAAATTGGAACTGTTTTTGATCTGTTTCTGTGATCAACAGTAGCACACTGAATTTACCAAGTATTGTGCCGTGTTGACACATATAACCTTACGTTATAGACAACAACAAAATTAACTATTTAACTATGTAATGCAAACCAACTAAACACATTTCCCGACATTTTGATATATATTTTTTTGTTATATATTTTGATTTGTTATGCATAGGGCTGCACAATTAATCAAATTTTAATCACAATCAAGATTTTGCCAACGATCAAATTCACGTGATCAAGCGATATTTAAAATGCTTCATTCCGTTCATAGTACGCTATGTATCAAAGTTTTTTTTTTTTTTTTTTCCAAAGCTCCATAAACCACTCTCTGATCACGTGCCTCCATGAGCCAATCAGAGTTGTTGCCTGCAGTTTAGTTTAGATGTTGACAGTCACAGAGGACAATTCCACAACAGATAGCAGTCATAAGTCGTCACGAGGTTTACCAGTTTACCAGTAAACACAACATTTTGTCCCGTCTGTGTTGTTTTTCAGACAACAGCAGTGACCAGTGCTAGTTTGAGTCTTTTAGCTCATAGCTTTAGCGGCATACTGTTGTACGTCCCGCCGTTGGAATCCTACAGTGAAATACAGTCACACTACACCGTTTAGCTGTCAGCATTTTAGCCGTGTTTAATCCAGTTACTACTGTAGCTAACGGTAGGGTAACGTTAGCTGCTGTGTAACGTGTTATTAGTGTTTACTATCGTGACATGCAGCGATGTTTCTGTTGCCTGTAACGTCTGTTTTGGAGCATCCGAGCGCAACGCAGACATTTAAGTGGGACAGCAATCCGTGTTGCTATTTCGTCCGGTAGATACCGGGCACCGGTGCCCTATTGGCACCAGATTTTAACATGCGCCGTTAACGTGAACATACAATTGCGTTGCCTGTATCTTTTCACGGCAAACACGCATGTTTGGAAAGTGGTTGCACAACAGCTGAAATGGCATACTCCTTCATAGTATCCTTCAACAAAGGAGGAATGTAGCACAATATGGATGTGAAAGCAGTTATAATTAGCCTATTTGACAATAAAATTAGTTTTGGTTAAAATCAACAAAAAAATCGTGATAATTAATTGTGATCAATATATTGATTAAAATAATCGTGATTATCATTTTGGCCATAATTGTGCAGCCCTAGTTATGCATTTGCGTATTAGAAAATATATTTTTAATATCATAATGATTTCAACCATACAGTTCCAGCCCTACTGGAAGTACATTGATGTTGAGCAGGGTGATGCTGGAAAAGAAGTTATGTGCTCAAGAATTTTCACTAACAGATAAAGGGTCAAAACCTGAGTTAATTTTTGAATCTCTCAAAATTCATATGTGCTTTTGGTGTCTCCTCAGGCTACAGGAGCTGACGGTATGCTCTGAGGACAATGTGGATGTTCATGACATAGAGCTGATGCAATACATCAATGTGGACTGCTCCAAGCTGAAGAGGCTGTTACAAGGTTAGCTTTTAATGTTCACACAGGTTCACACTGGTCTTGGGTGTAGGCCACTGAAAATTCTAATAGATTGTAACAATGTAACAACATTCTTAGGGCTGGGTAAAGAATTGGTTGTTCTTCAAGGGTCCTTGATTTAAAAAATGCCCTATCTGTTACATGTGAAAGCCAGAAGTGATGAAGAAATTGAGATAGAGGTTGAACCAATGTCTGTTATGTCTGTGTTAATTCTGTTATTTGTTTTCTTCCAGAAACTGTGTTGAAGTTTAGAGCTCTCAAGAAGCCTGCCCAGCTAGCAGTCATCAACAGTTTAGAGAAGGTACTCTCTAAAAACTATAATACTTGACATTTTGACTTGCTTGACTTGAATTGCTTTTACAATACTTTGACTCTTCTGTGTAGTAGTGCACAATCACAATAAGTGTAGTGATTGTTATGCTATTAGGGATCGACGGATATGTTTCTTTTTTTTTTTAGAGCCAATACTGATTGTTAATTTAAAAAAATTCGGGGAGGGGGTTACTCTACAATTCTCTGGTTTATCAGTTAAGTGTATGAACTACACTGCAGACTGGATTCTCTACTAACAGTCACAAAGAGAATGACGGCTGACTCTGATATGAATTGGTCCAACGCGGGTTGAATGCAGGGCTTAAAAGTATTCCGGCACCCTGCCGGATCTCCGGCGTGGGCCGTGAGGGGGGAAAAAAAAAATTGGGAACTTTCATGCCGTTTATTATTTTCGAGTCTATTGATTTCACCTACCAATCATATGAGAGGAACGCAGCTCTAACTAGCGCAGGGCTGAAGTACTCTGGCCTGGTGCCCAATTTCTGGCGTTTGACTATTTTAGAAAAATAAATAAAAAAGTCCACATGGGATTTGTTTTGATGCGCTTGTTTTGATTTAACCAATCATCGAACTTACACCTATCAATGAAACGAGTTCTAGCCAATCAGATGCAAAGTAGGGCGGGTCTTTGCCGAAAAGCGAGAGTGCGGTGTGGTCTCCGTGGTAACGCAGCTAAAAAATATGGATGCAAAGTTTGCAGCTTTAGTTGAGAAAGGAGTTAAAACAAATGGTGCAGGGCATGAATAAAGGACAAGAGGAAAAGGGTGGAGACGGGAAGCCGTTTAGCACTTGGTGCCTCAAATTGAGGGAGCCGGGTGCTTGCTTCTGTAGCGTATGTTCAAGGAAGATACTGTACGGCAGCAGCGGTAAGAAAGTGCTTGCTAATCATTAGATGCTAGTCACAAAGCTTTGGTCCGTGCACTACCGTGGACCGTGTCATACGAGTGCGTTACTGGCAACGACGGCTACCTCTACCGCTGCGACTGCTCCTTCACTGACCGACCGTGTTTGTGATATAAACAATACGTGTGTGCACGTTCATAGCGGAACACGATTTGTCATTAACGATGGCCACTGTGTAAAAGCTATCTGAAGCCCAAACTGCCTTGACAAAGCTGTCAGTTTGGAATCAGCATGGCAGGTCTTTAAACATAACGGCCTTGTCCCAGAGTTTAGACGTCTAGCTATATAAAAAGCTAAACAATGCGACGTTTTTAATAAATGTACATGAAGCAACTAATATCAACATGGACAAAATCATGAATGTACTAGTTCTCTTTTTTGATGATGAACTGGCCAAAGTAACAACACAACATCTAGAAAGTTTTGTTTTCACAATGATTCATTGTAGGATTATGATATTATCGCAAATCTATCCAACACTTTTTGCTTCTTAAAATGATGACTTTTATTATTGTGTAATGTAAGAAGGACTTTAACTGTTTTGCAATTACAATTGGCTTGGGGTACACACCCACGTAGGTCCAAAAGGCTCTTTGCTGACCCCCATAAACATCCTGCACACAGAAAAACAAGAAGAAAAGAGAAAATGCAGGCAAAGGGCATGGCCTCTGCATATACAGACACAACCATACACTTCTTATAGGTCATAATTAATGATTGAGAGGGATTATTTGTGTATTAGGCTATTTGGTTTTTACAATACAGGGCTCGACAGTAATGGTTGCCCGGTTGCCCTTGGCAACCAGATTGAGTCAATTGGCAACCATTTTGTGGCCTCTGGTTGCCCCCTTTGGCATCCACCTGTTCAATATTTGTTTTCGTTTTTTATATATAAAAACAAATCAAAACTTACACAACTTGAAAATCTTATTTCAAAAGAAGTCAGTGTTTTATTTGGTTTTCCCCGTAAAGTTTAAACACTACGTTCGTGCACAACACAACATTTCAGCTGTTGTGCGACCACGTTCCACACACGCGTGTTTGATGTGAAAAGATACAAGCAACGCAATTTTCTGTTCACGTTAACGGCGCAAGTTAAAATCCGGTGCTAATATGTCACCGGTGCCCGGTATCTACCGGACCGAATAGCATTGCTGATTTTGGTGCTTCATTACGGTGCCACTTAAATGTCAGTGTTGTTCTCTGATGCTCCAAAACAGACGTTAGAGGAAACATCGCTGCATGTCACGCTAATAAACACTAATAACACGTTACACTTGGCAGCAGGTAACGTTAACCTACCATTAGTTACAGTAGTAACTGGATTAAATACGGTTAAAATGCTGACAGCTAAACGGTCTAAAAGGGTGACTGTATTTCACTGTAGAGGATTCCAACACCAGGACGTACAACAGTCTGACGCTAAAGCTATGAGCTAAAAGACAAACCAGTACTGGTCACAGCTGTTGGAAAAACAACACAGACGTGACTAAAGGTTCCGTTTACTTAAAACTGGTAAACCTCGTGTTGCATTCAAAGTTATTCTAAAATACCCTTTTCTCATCTGTTTTCTGTTAAAAGAAAACAGATGAGAAAAGAAGTAATTCTTGTTAAATGTTATTACATTTTTAATAATCATTTAAATTCCCCCCTTTTTTGTGCTGATCCGAAAATTGATCCCATCTGTGACTCAAAACCATGATCCAAACCGTGAGTTTTGTGATCCATTGCACCCCTATTTGAGAGGGATGCAAAATTATATTGCAAGCCATTCTCTCATTGTTTCATTATTAAAATGTGTTTAATACATTGTGTGTAGTTACATAAGAAATTTAAATTTCAAATTAATCTTAAATTTTTGAGGGGCTAAAGTTGTTCGGAAAGTTATGAGTATACATATCAGAAGTGATGAAAATGTACACCGAACAAAATTATAAATGCAACACTTTTGTTTTTGCCCCCATTTTTCATGAGCTGAACTCAAAGATACACATATCCACGCGTTCCCTGAATTCAGCTGAATCTCCCGATATAGGCCACGCCTATTTCCGCCTATACTTTTATGCGCAAAAAATCGCGATTTATCGTAAACCTATTTTTCTATCTCCTCCTAGACAGTGCGACCGATCTGCACGAAACTTGCGTACGTAGCATCTCCAGACCGACCTGACAAAAAAAATGATCAAAAGAATTTTTATCAATGAAAATTGCGCAAATTATGCACTAACAAATTTGTGTAGCTAGCTACAAAAACACAAACTTTGCCATATCTCGGGCCAAAATAAATGCTATCAAAGCCAAACTTTAGAGACTTGTTTGCCATGACCCTCTGGGGCTACAAATCAAATTTTACGACATTTGGCCACTAGGGGCTGCTACAAGTACAAAAAGTTTATAGCTCATTTAACGGCTCATCCGATTTTTACGAAATTTTGAGGTTATCTCTCTAGCCACTCCTGAGGCCTCGCCTACAGTGGGGTACTGATTCGTCAAAGCTGGCATGGCTTATGCAGCCCAGGTTTGGATTCACCACTTACACTAATGTGAGCAACTACTCAAATTTTCAGTGTAGATGTACAATGGCTCATGGACCTCACATACCAAAAATTACACATATGGACCACTAGGTGGCGCTATGGCGTAAAACGTGTTTTTACCTATAACTCCCACAGTACACATCGCACATTAGAAAACCTTACATCCACATGTTCCTTGAATTAAGCTGAATCACATGATGTAGGCCACGCCCATTTCTGCTAAGAAGTTTTTTCGCAAAAAACAACTTTTTCGAACTCGTCCTAGGCCGTGCGACCGATCTGCACGAAACCTGGTGGATAGCACCTCCAGATGGACCTGACCAAAAGTTTTTTAAATTTGTTGTTTCAAATATTTGACTCCTTTCTTTACACATTCTATAAATGTGATAAAGTATGTTTATTTGAGCTTACATTTAATTACAATTCCCCCTCGCCATTTTCAATGGCAATTTGCTGGTAACACTCGTTAACTTCTTGGTTCCTTAACTTCATATTTTGTTTGTAAGCTCTCTAGTGTTTCGGATAATACTGCAGCAAACAATACGATCATAAATGACTATGTCCATCCTCGTAGCTATAAACAAGGCTTCACTCCTCTTCTTTTACTCACAGAACTGGAGTTCATACGCATCCAGTAACTACCATTTTTCTGTTGTGATATGTTTTTTGCCGCCATGGCAGAACGTTGGCAGCTGAAACACTGGTTGTTTTTGCAACTTCAGTGTAGAGGATTGTGATGTTTATTGCCGGTTTCTGGTACCGTTGGGTACCAGAATCGGATTTCAGGTATCGGTACCGGTACTGGAAAAAATGTGAACGGTACCCAAACCTATGCCCTATTCTAATAAATAGCTGAAATATCTACAATAATTGAGCAGTTAACACTTGTTAACAGATATATGTGTGAGTGCTGTCAGTTGGCCCAATTCCTAAGTGGATAGTTCAGCTGTGTACAGGTTCTTCTTATACTTATGCTGTTCTCTTTCTACAGGCGTTTTGGAACTGGGTGGAGAATTACCCAGATGAGTTCACCATGCTTTACCAGCGACCACAGGCAGATATGGCAGGTATGAATGGATTCAAACCATTCAGTCTAACATGGACTGAATCTTTTCTCATCTCACAATATGCCCATGACTTGATTACATTTGTTTTTCCAAATAGTATGAATTTCACAGATACAAATTGTAAAAAGCAACCAAACCAGTCATCAGTTGTTAATGTATGTACTTGAAGGCATTAGTTGAAAGAATATTTAACTTTAAGGCCTTAGTCTTTAGACTAAAAACACAGATCACAGGTCACTTTGATTCAAAATCGATTCTCGATTCAAAACAATTACCAAATCAAAATTCAGGATCTACTCCAGTCCCTCGTGCGCTAAAACAGACGGTGTGGCAAGTTATGGCATTAAGGCAGAGTATAGTGTGTAAAAAGAGAACGGCTGGTCCACCTTAATGGTTGGCCCACATTAAGTGAGTTTGAGCCAAAGTTGGCTAATTCCCTTCACTTTAGTCTGCAGGTGGCAAGCACGACACAGGAACTTGACAAATATACACACACTGCACTGCTACGTTCACAATGTTGTTACTGCTAACTGGTTTTCACTTTCAATTTTCTGTCACCATTTTGGCGTAGAAAGGAGGGGCTTGAGGGGAGGGACAAAGAGGGCGTGGTTTACGGATAATTTGCATATAATTTGCATACTGGTGAGAGACCGCACCGCCACAGGCATCCTCACAGATGTGTTATGACCGCATATCTGCAATGCCTTCCACAAGTTCACCTGGAATCTCCAAATCTCAAGTAAATCTGTTTATCTCTGCCATTTTTTTTTCACATAGAAGCGGACTGGTTTACTGTTAACTTTTAATGTAAGCTGTGCTGTTTTGGCAGAGGTTAGCTGAACAAGCTCTAAATTTAGCTAATACCACATCAGCTAGCCCACTTGGGGGTTTAAAGTGATATTAATAGTGCACTGATTGAGTTTTGGTATTTATCTTGTAGGGTGGAGTGCTTGTGCCGTGATTCAATTTTATTTATAGTATCAAATCATAACAAGAGTTATCTTGAGACACTACAGATAGAGTAGGCCTAGACCACACTCTATAATTTATAAAGTCCCAACAATTCTAGTAATTCCAGTAATTCCCCCAAGCAAGCAATAGTGCGACAGTGGCGAGGAAAAACTTTTTTAGGAACTTTTAGGAAGAAACCTCGGCAGACCCAGGCTCTTGGTAGGCGGTGTCTGACGGTGCCGGTTGGGGATATGATGAACAGTGGCAATAATAGTCACAATAAAGATAATGTCATGTGTTGATCAGTCAGGTGATGTGTCAGTCTTTAAGAGGATTGCCTGCTAGATCCCTCCAACAGTCTGCATTTATTTTGTACCCACTATGTATTTGTACCACGCCTCCAGAGGGACCTTGACACTTTCCCAGACTTCTCCAGGACCCTGTGCAGCTTAAAAATGTTCAATTAAACCTTTTTTTTAATTTTGTTTTGGATATTTTTTATGTCAATAAAATGCACACCTAAAGTGTGCATTTAATAAAAAAATTAAAAAAAAGTGTAATTGTTTTGTGAAGTATTCTAAAAGCAACTGCGGAGTCTTTTAACATTACTTGTCAATTACAGGATATACAAGATTTTTCTTGGAGGGGGACCATGACAGTGACAGAAGAGTCTGCCAGTGGAGTAATTTTACCATTCATCCAGTGCCCTCTGGGGCTGCAGACTATGGCAAAACTGAGGGCAGCCATTAACCCTATGACTCCCTTTGAGGACAATGGCGGATAGCTTTACAAGACTGCACTTAAAGGACAATTCCGGCGTGTAGTTAAATATGAAGGAGTGTGTCCAGTTATTGATTTGTACACAAAGGTCAACCGATGTTTGAACCTTCTTGTGTTGAGTGAGGGCAAACCAACCATTTCATATAATACACAGTGATGGGTAGAGTACTTTCCATGCATTTTACATCTCAGTGCTGAATGATACACAGAATCCAATGATTTCAACAGAGTCTTTGTGGAGTGTTTGTAAAACATCTCCATAGTCTAAAACTGGCAAAAAGGTAGTTTCAACCAGCTTTTTCCTGACTTTCTGTGTGAAGCAAGAACTGTTGCTGAAGTAAAAATGTCTTGTCTTCCTCCAATATAAATCCCAGATATTTGTATGAGCAAACTAAATCTATTGGCCTGCCCTGTAATGTGTGGAGCTGAGGCAGGGAAGGTCCAGGCTTACGGCTTCTAGTACAAAACATGTATTTAGTTTTCTTATCATTAAGAACTAACCTTAATGCATTGAGCTGAATATTTTCAAATGCTTTTTGTAGCTTTAAAATTGTCTCAGCAGGTGATTTTGCAGAACAATAGATAATGGTATTATCAGCATACAGGTGTATATTTGCATTCATAACATTTTCACTGAGGTTATTAATACATACTGTAAACAGCAAGGACCCCAAAATAGAGCCCTGTGGTACACCAGAGTTAACAGTAAGTTTCTCAGACATGTAGTCATTTAGAAGTACACGTTGACATCTGTTATTTAAGTAGCTACTGACCCAACCTATAGCAGCATCAGAGAGGCCAATGCAAGCCAGCCGTGATAATAAGATAGCATGATTGACTGTATCAAAGGCTTTTGTTAAATCAATAAATAATGCAGCACATGATTTACGATCATATGTCATTAAGTACTTTAATAGTAGCGGTGGCAGTACTATGATTTTATTCTAAAGCCAGACTGAAAAACAGATAGAATACCATTACTAACCAGGAACTGTTTGTTCACTGACGATAGATTCCAAAATCTTAGCTATCACTGATAATTTAGAGATTGGACGGTAATTGTCCAATTTAGATGGGTCACCACCATTCAACATTGGTAGAACCAGAGCGGATTTCCAATATTCAGGAACAATATTCTGTTCCAGTGATAAGTTTAAGATATAAGTCAGCAATGATTTCTGCTGCAAATTTAAAAAATATGGGCTCAATCTCATCAGGCCCCGCAGATGTACGAGTATCCAGTTTTTTCAGGGCCATTAAGACCTCATGACTCGTAATAGGTGTAAATTTGAATCTAGGACTATAGCCTCCCCTTGAGTGACATACGTTCAGAAGATTTTGATCAGAAAATCCACTGAATATAGATCCAGCTGATACAAAATGCTTGTTAAAGCAATTTACCATCTCGGTTCTATCGGTTATTTGCCTTTCATTTATTATTGGTTCGGGAAACCATTAGATGATTGAGTGGGGGACAACGACTTGATGGTTTTCCAAAACTTAGTTGGGTTATTTAGATTTCTTGTTGTTTCATTAAGAATTAGATCAGCTCAACTCAGCTCAACTCAGATTTAGCCTTGCGAACTAGGGCTGTGCATCTATTTCTCAGGGCTCTAAAAGCCACCCAGTCCTTTTCTTGGCCATTTTTTCTAGCTCTGGCCCAAGCTGAATTCCTTTCATGAAAAAGATAGACAGTTCATCAGTGAACCAAGGATTCAGCGAATAACTTTACATCTGAAGCGTTTAAAGACTTTATTTTTCCATTGTTTATTTCTAAAGAAACATGACAATGTATAAAAGGCTCCATTACCGCTCAGCCATCACCAGAAAAGTGCTTCTAATAGACTTTACTGGTCTCCGTGGAAGTCTATGGTGTCACTTTCTCCATTAATTGTACTGTCTATGTGAACGCTACTGTCTTTATAATCTATCTTTTTAATAAACTGTTTGTACACTTACAAAGTTCTCAATGCTTCGGTTTACATGTAGGGACCCTCATTATGCTACCGTTGAAGTGTGGTGCTATTTTGATCCTTGTTAGTGGTATAAAATAGCGATTTACTCTCTGCCCCGAAAGCTAGCGTTAGCAGCTAACCATCAGTTTGCGGTAGCTTGTTTCAAGCTAGAGACACATTCGATTAGCATGAAAACATGTCAGAGAACGTTCGACTCGGTACACGTTATTAACCCCTAGGTTCATTTTGCGCCAGAATTGTGCTTTAACTATGGGATTCTTCACACATAAACATGGCAGGATAACACAGGAAAACCATTTTGTTGTAATTTTAAAATGACAAATACCACTTTACTTTATATGTAGTACTGATTTTAATCCTAAACAGTTTTTGAAATGACATGCATTTACAGTACATGGACTCCAGCAAAACAGTTAAAGCTGTACCATTTCAATGAATAACAAATATATTCAAGTAAGAATTTGACTCTATATTGAATAACAAATTACAGTAAATGCAATGATAATGCATATGAGGGTTAATGTCTACTGGCCTATGCAAAAGGGTACAAGTCCCATTTCATGACTTAAAACAGTGTAAGTGTAAAACACTGTGTAAAAGTGTAAATAGTCAAAATCTACAGGCTGACGTTGCAGAACTTCCTTAAGCCTTCTCAGCAGTCTCTCCATAAATTGCTTCCCAGTCGAAGGTGCCTGTAATTATACACAACTTTGTGAAATCGGATGAGAAATGTAAAAGTTATGCCTTTAATCCAGAAATACCACAGAAATTAAACTAAATTGTTTACAGGCAAGTTTATACATTGATGTCCAAGTAAACCATTAACCGATAATATTTTTGACCGATTAACACAATCAGTTAAACAGTTAAAAAATATTGTACTGGAGTGGTTTACATGATCATGTTAACTGTTATGTTCAGCTAAGGCAGTTTGTCATTAACTGTGTTTTCCCAGTTTTAGGAATGCGTTATGCCTGTTAGTGAGTGTGTGATTTGCCTAGAAACCTGTCAGTCAGCAGCTATACTTGTGATTGGAGGAGAGTTATGGGGGAGGGGCGTTAAAGTTCCATGCCAGTGTTAGCCAGGTAGAGAGAGCGGAGCTCGTTCTCTTAATACATCCATGGCGGAGCAAATGAGAGACGCAAGCGAGTCAAACCTTGTGCACCAGCAATAACACTGGCCTTAGGACTCCTAAAGAACAGGAATTAGTGTTACTATAAATACTAGATTATAGAAGATAGATTGACATCCCCAGCAGGAGACTTAGCTACAATTAGCCACAAGTTAGCTGATGTGTGTTAACCTCTGCCAAAACAGCACCTCTTAGGCCTACATTAAAAGTTAACGCTAAACCAGCCCGCTTCTATGTGAAAAACAAATGGCAGAGATAAACAGACTTACTTGACATTTGGAAGTTCCATGTGAACTTGTGGAAGCCGTTGCAGATATGGGTAATAACACATCTGTGAGAATTCCTGTGGAGGTGTGGCGCCTCGCCAGCAAATTATCTGTAAATCGCGCCCTTTTTGTCCCTCCCCTCAAGCCCCTCCTCTCTACGCCTAAGTTGAAAATGAAAACCAGTGACATTGTAAAAATCCTGACAGCGTAAAAAAGAAAAATGTCACTGAAAAAAGACAGACATCAAGAAAAAATGTAGATTGACATTGAAAAACCTATTATAATGCAAAAACATTTAGTGAAATAATATAATAGCATTGTGAGATTATAACTTTTTGATGTTTGTGTTTTATATTTCAGTTCAACATTTTTCAGTGCCAATATTTGTTGTTTCAATGCAAATTTTTATTTTCAATACCACAGGTTACTCTCACTGTTCTAGCTCCATAGGTTCTTTAGTAGAGTTTTTTTTATTTTATTTTTATTTTTTTTTAATAGATTTGTGAAAGTTGTGAATTGATTCAGAATCGTAGAATCAGCATCAAAAAAGGATTTACTGCCAAGTAACACTTCTAAGAAATTGGCTTTGGTAGATGGTGCATACATAAACACAAAAAACAATAAATACAAAAACAAATATATAGATACATAAACAATTCCCCATTCGCCCTATTCTGGGTGGCCCATTGTTCTTCCCTAAGCTCCTCTACCACTGGGTGGGTCTGAGGACCCACCCAGTTTGTGAATGCACGCTTCTCCATGTTGCTTCCATGTTGCAGAGAGGGCGTGGTGGAGTGACTTGACTACACAAACGGTTGTATGTTTGTAAGTGAAAATTATTAACAGGATTAAAAAAAACAAAATAACTGACATGGGAAAATTACATCAGTTAAAGGTTCTGAATTTCAATTCTTCAATCATCAATCTTCTTGATGTACTCCTGGATCGTTGTTGTTTCATCCTGGATAGTGGCTTTGATAGTGGCTTCTATCTCTTCCTTTGGCCAGGTTATTATACCAGCTGGGTATCTAATGACCGGCAGTGTGTATGTGATGATGGCTCGGACCTTGTTTTTTCTATTCAGCTGACTCTTCAGTACTTGGCTGTTGCAGACTTCCTTGCAGCCTCATGGTTTCCATTTGCGATTCCAAGGTATTTGTAGCTGTCTTGAACATCTGCTATGTTGCCTTCTGGTAGTTCCACCCCTTCAGTTGTGACCATCTTACCTTTCTTCCAGGATCAGTGAGTTAATGTCACGCTCATTCCCGGCATACAGCTTGATGTCATCCATGTAGAGTAGGTGGCTGATGGTCACTTCACTTCGGAAACCAGTATCTGTAACCACTCTTAGTGATGATCTGACTGAGGATGTTCAGCCCTATGCAGAACAACAGCGAGTACAAAGCATCTCCTTGGTATGTGCCGCACTTGATGTTAACTTGTGTGATTGGCTTTGAGTTGGCTTCTAAGAGTTGTCTTCCACAGCCCCATTGGGTTTTTGATGAAGGCTCTGTTGATGTCTTAAAGTTCCAAGCATTCTAGTATCCATGAGTGCGG
The DNA here is from genome assembly GCF_008315115.2 of Sander lucioperca. Taxonomy (NCBI): domain Eukaryota; kingdom Metazoa; phylum Chordata; class Actinopteri; order Perciformes; family Percidae; genus Sander; species Sander lucioperca. The sequence continues at coordinate 31,679,948 of NC_050179.1, read as the reverse complement.
CATTGTGTCATAGGCTTTCTTGTAGTCATGTGCCTACTTATCTTAGCTGCAATGATAAGTAGATATGATGGTGCAGAGGTAGGTAATTGGCCGGTAAATTTGCTCTTCCTTTCTGGGGGTCCTTCATGATCAGGACTGTCCGGCCTTGGGCTAACCACTCTGGGTGGGTCCCATCTCTCAGCAGCTGCTGTCATGTGTTCATAAAGTGCAGCCAGTAGGTGTGGGTCATATCAGGCCCTGGTGCCGTCCAACTCTTTATGTGAGACACTTGTTCTTGGATGTCTGTTATTATCATCACAATGGGTCTTGTTCTGGGAGGTTGCTGGGGTCTGCTCTTAGATCCACTAGCCACTAGGCATTGGTGTTATGAGTTGCCTCCTTCCCCTTTATGCTTTTCCAGTATTGTTCAGTCTCAGTATTGCTGTTCTTGTATTGCTGCTACCTTGCCACTGGGAGTACGCTTGGTGGTTCAGTGGAGAACATCCTGTTTATTCTCCTGGCTTCTGATTCTGTAGTGTACCTCTTTAGATGGGTAGCCAGAGCTGTGAGGTTATGTTCGGCAATCTCCAGTGCCTCTGGTATGGACAGTTAGTGTACTTCCTAGGTACCTCTTTCTTTATCACACCTTTCTGTAGCTCTGATAGCTGGCTGACTTTCCTTCGTGTTGCTTTGATCTTAGCTTCTAGCCGCCTTCTCCATTGAGGGTACTGCTCCTTATGGCCTATGTTCATCTTGTAGCCAAGTATCCCTAGGATCACTGTTGCTGTATTGTATATCAGCTTGTTGGGCTCAGTGATGGTCTCAGTAGGTATTGTGTGTAGTGCTGCATTCACATCTTCTAGCAGACTTTCAGGTGGTACTTTATCTCTTACCCATGGTAACCGTCCAGGGGAGCTCCAGGTATCCAGCTTACTTATGATCATCTCTTGCTGCACTTGCATTAAGCCTATCTGTTCTTGTACCCAACTTCAGATTGTAGTTGGGAAGATTACACCCCCCTGCTGACCTGTCGTCCTGGGTCCCCCTTGCCATAGCATCTTTGTTGTCTCTTCAGGTTGCCCTGGTTCCCTAACACCTGATGCGGCCCTTGTTGATCTGGGTGACAGCCGAGCCGGTATGACTCTCCTGTTTGTGTTTTCGTTAATATTTGAGGTAGGCAGATAGTATCAAGCATCCAGCTTGTGTGAGGGAGTTATAGGCATACTTAACATCAGGTTCAAATAGGAGTATTATTCGTTTTAACTGAGGTAATAATTTAATAAATTATTTGTAGTGAAAGTTAGTATGGTAAACTTACACAAGAGTTGCGATGTTCCTGTAGGCTATCCGCAGTTGCTAGTTAACTCCAGTAAAGGGAAGAAAGGTTAGGTTGGTATATCCAGCAATTAATATTGAATGTGTCGCATGTCGAAAATGCACCAAAACTTTAATACTGCATCATTGGGTACCCAGCAATACACGCCAAGTTTGAAGTAGATTTGATGAACAGTTCTTGAGATATTTGAAAGATACACACTAGGGCTTTGACGCCGAACTTCGATATTCGAATATAATTCGAATATTAAAAAAATATTGATATTCGAACGAATATTAGGCAGCCCTTAATATTCGAATTTCGAACCTGTTATGGGCATTATTTTTTGTTAATGTGTTTGCTTGTAAACCTTGTTTTCAATTCAGATTCCGAGGCTTTTTCACGCATTTCAAAATGTAAACACGTCGCGGCGACGCACGTCGCTCGGCCGTGGCTTGGTAGCGCATTTCCCCCGACTCATTTCCTGGTTCTCTTTCTCCATAAACAACATAAAATCAAGGAGAGGGTTAACTTTTCCTGCTTCAGATTTCCCACCGTGGTCAGAAAGAACAGAGGAGACACTTCGTTTCTCTCACTAAGACTATAGAGTCGCTACTCGCTCTGAAGCTACCGGTAATCACCGTCACTCTCTCACAACACATACTCCCCAGACACACACACACACACCCATACACACGCGGCTCGACGCACACACCAGCGCAAAAGTATGAACATCAGACCACTTACGTAGGCTACGGTGAAATATACGACCTTCCTGTTGAAAGCATATTGTTTGTGTTTAATCCAGGGTCTGACTTTTAATTTAAAAAAAAAAAAAACAGTGGTGGCAGTGTGTTCTTCTAACAACATCATTGCACGCCTACTGACTGATACACTGCCCTCTGGTGGACAGAACATATACGAAGTTTGATACCAATATAAGCCTTACTGAAGGCATTTAATGGTCAAAATATTATTAATAAATATTCGAATATATTCGAATATTAATATTCATAAACAAACGAACTTCGAATATGATTTTTGGGCAAAAGTCAAAGAGCCCTAATACACACACATACACGCACACACAAAGGGTCCTCGATTTGTAGTTAGATAGTTAAAACCTTATTTTGAAAAGCAGACTTAGTCTCATGTATGCCTAGACAGTTTCAATGAATTTACCATAAAAGTCAGAATACCGGTGCAATCCAACTTCAGTGGCAACTGGTTTGACCACGGAGGTGGCTAGCTTGACCTTGTCTTTTACTCAGTCAGCTCCTGTGCCTCGCAGGTGTTCTAGAGGTAGCGCCTGCATCTCCTCGGCCACCAGGTTGATGGTGTTCAGCTTTTTTAATAAATAGGATTAATTATTTAATCAATTATTTTTGACTGCTTTTGTTTTTTGTCAGACAGTGTACAGTTCTTGGAAGTGCGTTATGCCGCAATTCTGTATGCTACAACTGAAGTGAATAGGCGCTGTCTTTGAAAGATAAACAACTATAAAAAAAAGATTAACAATCAAATAAAAATAATAGACATTCAGAAACACAATACTTGAATTAAAATGATTAAGGGACATTATTTGAACAGTAAGATTATTTCTTAATATCTACTGTATATAATACCTATCGGACCCCCCTGCCTGCCAGGGCCGGCCGCAGTAAACACTGAGCAGTATAATCCAAAACACTGATTGTCAGCTGTATGGGTTTCTTATTTGGTAAACAGTTTTTCAGTTGTGGAAATGATTCTTTGGATGTTCCACAGGATAGCTTTTGAATGTGAAGTTGTTGCCATTAACTCTGTGTGTGTTGGTCTGTGTTCAGAAGCTGCAGAGAAGTTGTTTGACCTGGTGGACAGCTTTGCGGAGAGTGCTAAGAGGAAGGCAGCTGTGTGGCCTCTGCAAATCATCCTCCTCATCCTCTGTCCAGAGATCACACACACCATCTCCAAAGACACCGTGGAAGACAGCAAGGCCAACAAGGTGGGAGGAAAGAACACACACAGACACACACAGAGCAGATACTGACTCCAGCACTCACACAGACTTTCCTTTCCTTTCCTGTTGTGTCTGCAGAAACTGTTTCTGGACAGTTTGCGGAAAGCTTTAGCAGGCCAGGGTGGCAGCAAGCAGCTGATGGAGAGCGCTGCTATTGCCTGTGTCAAACTGTGTAAAGCCTCCACATACATCAATTGGGAGGATCACTCAACCATTTTCCTCCTGGTCCAGTCCATCGTCATGGATCTCAAGGTCTGAGCAGTTATTGAATAATTTTCTCTTTTCATGTTTTGTTTTAAGTTTTCCTTCTTTGTATCCATTTTGGTCACAGCAGCTAAAAAAGTTGACTTTAAAAAATGTTATATTTCCCATAACTATGATCCTTGTTGGTTAGATTAATTCTTTAAAGCCATAGACTATTTTATAATAATGAATGTCTGTTACATTCAAGCCATTGCCTAATGAGTTGATACAAAGCTAATATAGCCTATCAGCTCCACAAAACTCTGTATTTCTCAGTACGGCTATGTTTACAAAATGGTGTACTCCAGCGACTTTCATGAGCAAAACCTCTAGTGATGTGTTTTACTTCACGGCTGAGAAAGGACAAAGGCAGCCTTCAGCTTTGGAGACAAAGTAGTTTTCAGTTTATAACGTTCTAACATACTATTTTGCATTTCTGTTGCATACAAATTACAAGATAAATACCTCATCTGAAGATTCCATCATGTTTTTTAAATAATTTGTGTCCTTGATTTGACGGGATAAACGCTACTAGCAACTGCATGGTGAAGGGGTGGGGGTGGTGTGCGATAACCTAAGGCTTGCGTCATGTGGATGCGCCGACAGTGTTGTCATTACTAATTTCTCATGGAGGCGACAAAAATGCCTGGGAGAAGGCCTCAGGGAAGACCCAAGTCTAAGATAAGATTATATCTCCACCCTGGCCTGGGAACGCCTCTGGGTCCCCCAGTCAGAGCTGGTTAATGTGGCTCGGGAAAGGGAAGTTTCGAGTCTCCTGCTGGAGCTGCTGTCCCCGCGACCCGACCACGGATAAACGGAGGACGTTGGACGGATGGATCTTTAAGTTTTTTTCTATCCCAGATAAGGCCGCTGCTCCAGGAACTGTACGCCACCAGGACTCTGAAGCGTGCTGGAAAGATTGTGGCTGATCCCTCCCACCCCGGCCACAAACTCTTTGAGTCACTCCCCTCTGGCAGGAGGCTGAGGTCCATTAGGACCAAAACCTCACACCACAAGAACAGTTTTTTCCCATCCGCCACAAGCCTTATCTAGTTTTATTTTTAATACATACTGTGTATATATTTTTATACTTATATTGTTTATATTCTAATACTCGGTTTTCTTAACCTTCTTATATTTAGAGAATGTGTGACATGCACCTACAACACCAAAACAAATTCCTTGTATGTGTAAAAAACATACTTGGCAATAAAGCTTTTTCTGATTCTGATGTCACGATACCAGAAATGTAGTAGTCGACACCATTACTAGTGAAATTCCATGATTCTGGATACCCAATTTGATACCACGGTAAAAAAACACAACAATAAAACCCTTGTACTCCTTTATAACATGTTCTTAAGGATAACAGGAGAACAGTCCTTTAAACACTATCGTGTTTTTGTGGCCAGGTTGGTTCAGTGGGTAGAGCAGGCGCACATATACTGAGAGGCTTATGTCTCGATGCAGAGGTCCAGGGTTCGAGTCTGACTTGACGATTTTCCTTCATGCCTTCCCCATCTCTCCCCTTTCTCACCTAGCTGTCGTATCGAGTAAAGGTGGAAAAGCCCAAAAAAATGATCTTTTAAAAAAAAAAAAAAAAAAAACTACTATCGTGTTTAAAAAAACATCAGGATATTACATTTAATAATTGCATTGAAGGATGGCTTTCTGTGGATAGTTAGTTAATTAGTGAACAGGTAAGTAACTGGTCTTGAAGAGGATTCTTTTTTTTTGTCTTTGTCTTGACTGTCTCATTTGGACTCGGTCTGGACTTGGACTCAAACTTCTTTGGACTCGGTCTTGACTCGGTCTCGACTAGCCCTGGTCTTGGACTTGTCTTGGGATTCCACAAAGGTGTTCTTTACTACAGCACTATACGTAGATTCACGACAACTGTGTGGATGCTAGTGTTGTCAAAATACCAAAATTATGACTTTGATACGATAACCTGCCGAAATATCTCGACACGGATACTGAAACGATACCATGGTAAAAACCTAAAACATTTGGAAGTAATGGAGTAATAGATGCCTAAACATGGAACTTCTTTGTTTGTTTTTTATTAATTAAATTTTTTTTTAAATGTTAACATGTTTAAATTGAAAGATTTACATGCTATGGAGTAATTAGATGTCCGCTATACTTGAATTTATGTGATGTGTTATGTTAACTTCAAATTTGCAACCAGATATCACTTACAGCACTCATTACGACTTTGTTTGATGGAAAAGCGCCCCCACCCTTAGTACCCTTTCTGGTGGTACTTCAGCATAGTAGATGATGAGGCTTTCAAAACAAAAGTCCACAAAATAATAATAAATTCAGATGACGTTCTGTGAAAAATTGAGGAGGGAATGCTGCTTTAATCACAAAGACACCACAGTAACTGAAGAAAGCACTGTGTTGTGTCAAAATGGTGTTTGAGAAGGTCACTCACGCTTGACTGCTTCTCCGCACAATCTCGTTCATGAGAAACACGGCGGTGTCTGGTGAGTGCTCCTGCTTTATGACCTGCTTTAATCTCCTCAACTTCATTTGTTGACTCCATCCTTCAGGTTAGCGGTAACTAAATCCCGGGACCCACAGGTTATTTTTTGGCCGCAGAAAAGTTAAAACCGCTCGCTCATGCAGTTTACCAATCCAAATGCAGTCCTCTAAGCACAGCGCTGGGCAAACACACTGCACCGCTGTCACACATCAACACAACTCATGGCTCTTATTAAAACACTGTAATTTTTTAAGTACCAGAACTAATAGGGATGATGATCAGCACCTCTAAATCTGAGGCCATGGTTCTCAGCAGGAAACCGATGGAGTGCCTACACCGGGTAGGGAGTGAGTCCTTATCCCAAGTGAAGGAGTTTAAGTACCTTGGGGTCTTGTTCGCGAGTGAGGAGGACAATGGAGCGGAAGATTAGCCGGAAAATCGGCGCAACGGGGGCGGTATTACATACACTTACACACACTTACACATATCGCACCATTGTGACAAAAAGAGAGCTGAGCCAGAACAAAACTCTACATCTACCGGTCAGTTTTCATTCCTACCCTCACCTACGGTCATGAAGGCTGGGTCATGACCGAAAGAACTAGATCCAGTCGATCTGAAATAAAGACAGATTCAGCAACTGCATGGCCTATTTCTCGCTTAAAATGTTTTCAGAAACACGTTTCGGTTAACTATTGTAGTACAATATGAGATTGTATTCTGAACAAGCCGCCATGACAGTCTGGCTGTGAATTTTCGGAGAAAAAAGAACCATGTGACGCGTTCGTCCAATCAGCTGCCGGTTTTAATTTTCTGGGAAACAATCGGACTGTTAATGGAAACAGAGCAGCGCCGCCTGCTGCAATGGAGACGTATTACGTTTCGCGCACTCGCAGAGCGTATGCTCAAGTCTCCGTCTCTTCGGTGTGTTCTGAGGCACTTTTTGGACCTCGGGGACCCGACTGATCAGTCCGACTGCCTTTTCTGCCGACGGTCGGCCGTCTGGTTGGTGTGTAAGCACCTTTAGGAGGGTGGCTGTCGCCTCCCTTAGAGATAGGGTGAGAAGTTCAGTCATCCATGAGGACCTTGGAGTAGAGCCGCTGCTCCTTTGCGTCGAAAGGAGCCAGTTGAGGTGGTTTGGGCATCCGGTAAGGATGCCCCCTGGGTGCTTCCCTAGGGAGGTTTTACTGGCACGTCCAGCTGGGAGAAAGCCTTAAGGAAGACCCAGGACTAGGTGGAGAAATTATATCTCCACCCTGGCCTGGGAATGCCAGAGGAACCCCAGTCAGCGCTAGCCTGGCTCTGCCCTCCTACTTACTTCCGCTCAATTTTCATTTCCCTTCACTACTCCGTCTGGATTTGCGGTATATTCTTAGGTTTTCTCCGGTCAAATATTTGTAGGTCCAATCAGCAAACAGAGGGAGTGGCTGAGAACGATGACGTTGAGGACGTGCACTAGAAAGATGCGAGCGAAGCCATTTGGTCCGTTGTGGCAGCAACGCTGCTGAATATCCAGAAGTTAAAGCCCGAGCAAGAACAATCTTTGCTGAGTTGTGTTGGTGACCATGATGTTGTGGCCCTCCTCCCCACGGGGGTCGGGAAAAGTTTGATTTTCCAGCTTGCTCCGTTAGTGGTGAAGGAGTTGGCTAAGGCTAACGCTAGCGATGCTAATGCTAAATATAAGCCGATAGTTGTTGTCGGTCTCCTTTCTTGTTGCACATGCACATGACATACGTCACGACCAAATGTTAGCGATTGGTTATGGCAGATCCAGAGTGGCTCTGGGCAGATCCAATTCATCCAGTTTTAAACTTCAACAGAGTACCCGCCTTCAAGGAAGTTAACACTTGTCAATGGAGAGAGGCCAGACTCTCTGTACAAATGAAATGTACGAGAGTCTGGTAGGACCAGGCTAAGTCAGAGCTGGCTAATGTGGCTTGGGAAGGGGAAGTTTGGGGTCCCCTCCTGGAGTTGCTGGCCCCGCTACCCGACACCCGAATAGGCGGATAACGACGGATGGATGGATGGACAACATGAATGCATTAATAATATCATTGACTTTAGCCTGGATTGTAAAGAAAAGTATGATATGAATACAATGATGTCATGTGAGTCAACCAATGTATTTAACTACCTAATTTCCCCTTCCAAATCACTTCAGAAGAGTCACAGCGCTTACTTGCTTTTGTGTTTGTATAGCAATAAAGTTCAAGAAAGGATGGTTCACCTTTTTTAAATTTTTATTTCCTATGCAGATCCAGACCCCTACAAAATCACCTTAGTAATTCGAAAATGATTAATTATTTCCAAATAGAGCTATTCAAGTCATCTGGTAAAAATTGCGGTATGTTTTCATATTGGAATATATATATATCGCCCGTTGTAACAGTTGTAATTGTCCCTAATTCTTGCGCTGTATGTGTAAATAACCACCAGTTATTTCTCTTTGAGTGTATTGTGACAAGTCTGGTGTATATTTCACCAGAAAATATACTTTTAACCGACCTGAAGTGACCTGTGGCCCTCCCTGTCCCACCAGGCTCTGCTGTTCAACCCAGCCAAACCCTTCTGGAGGGGGACGGGCAGCCAGAATGCTGACGTAGAGCTTATGATGGACTGCTTTGTCTCCTGTTTCCGCATCAATCCTCACAACAACCAGCACTTTAAGGTGGACTGAAAAGAAGTGATATTATTTGTTGTTTGTAACGTTTCCCCTACTTAACAACATGGCGCAGGTACGTAATATCAGTTTCACTAGCTAATTGTCATTAGTGTTTCATCTTTGCCCTTAAGGTCTGTTTGGCTGCCTCCTCCCCTTCAACCTTTCATTTTGTCCTGGTCAACTCGTTGCACAGAATTATCACCAATGTAAGTCTTCAGAGCTTCTTCATACATCAGTGATGTTAGAATCGTTCGATGTGTTATTTCACTTGTCTTGCTCTGTGTTGTCCACTTTCAGTCTGATCTGGACTGGTGGCCTAAAATCGATGCAGTGTACTGCTACTCTGGAGAGCTCCGCTTTATGTTCTCAGACACCCTCAACCGCGTGATCCAAGGTGTCGGCACCCATGCTCCACTACGCATGACACCGGTAAGAGGACAGAAACATGTTTCATTACTATACTACACTAAACATGCCAAGTCATAGTCATTGTAAAGTGACTGAGGGGTAATAAACTAAGCAGTTAAACTCTTAAAGGACAATTCCGGCGCAAAACAAACCTAAAGGGTTAATAACAGATGTGTACCCACTCGATCGCTCTCTGGGACATGTTTTCATGCTAATCGAATGTGTTTGTAGCTTGAAACAAGTAAAAACAAATCGCTTATTATACCACTAAAAAGGCTCAAAATATCACCACACTTCAACAGTAGCATAAAAATCTTTTTAAGAGCGATCAAGTGGGTACACATCTGTTATTAACCCCTGGGTTCGTTTTGCGCCGGAATTGTCCTTTAAGTTGACCTGAATCTGACATTTACCCCATGTTGTTTTCTTTATGATGTTGTTACACATTGAAACATAATTCAAGTTTACTACGCAGTAGGTTTTATTTTTGTAGTTTTGTCCATTTCTGTCAGTAATGATAACATTGTATTTACCAAAGTAATTGTTAAAAACAAGGAACACGCTGAAATGCCTACAATGAAGTCCAACAACAAGCATGAGCAGTGAGATGTTAGACAGGTTGGAAACAAAGCAACAGTTTATTTAGATCATCTAAACCCCTTTATTTGGGTGTCAGACTGAAAGTGAACAATGAAATGTCACTAATAACCTCATTGAACAGATAAACTGCATATAACTACGATGTGTAGAGTATTTCAAAGTAGACCCAAGAAGTCGGTGTGTAAACCTTGATGGATAGATATGCGTGAGTGACAGAATGACACATAGTTGGCATAGAAATTAAGCTGGCGGCCTTCTTAAGCTGATTAACTGGACTCTCTGTAACTGATAGTAACTATACCTGGCAAAAGCCTGAACTTTCTAATAACATTTACGAGTAAACTGTATTTAACATGGATCAGTCACACCTGGCTGAAGGCCTCTTAGGTCAGTTTTAAGGCAACTACCAGTTCCAGTTGACCTGCTCAGTGGATCCCAAGTTCTCAGATATCTACAATGTTAACATTGATGAGAAAAATGATGACAAACATACAAAAATAATATTGTAATAAATCGGTATTGCCCTTAAATTACTTTAGTTGTTTACTAAGTAATACCACCATGAGTTAAAATCATAAGCTTTTTGAAAAATGTGCAGTTCTTAAAAGTATGTGGTTATCTCTACTGAAAGGCATTCTGTTCATCTATTCTATTCAACAACAAAAAATCCCATGTGCAAAACGCAAACCAACAATGTGTTAGTGACTCTCTCAATTCTTTTTGACTAGGACTGGCCCTGAACAGGATTTGGTTTGGGGACCAGTGTTTCCCATAAATAGGTTCTACTTGGGTGCCCTGCCCAAGTAAATTGATACCCGCCCAGGTAGATAGGGTTAGGGTTACAATCGTAACAATCAAGTATCAAAAACTGAGGAGGACACGCTGTTGGATGCTGTCCTCCTCTCCTACTCTTTCTTCAATGTCTAATAAATCTATCGCTATCTCTTTCTCTCCCTGACCCTGTCTTTTTGCTTGAGCAGCACTGGTTGAAGCCTGAAAATATTGTAAAAAAATTAATAACATAACTAATTACACTGGTCGGACTGTTCAGCTCTGTTTCAGACTGATACCTCCGGTTCAGGCTGGTCCTTATTTATAATAAGTTTATTTGATTCACAGCTGCTACATAGTGTTTTGACCTCGACAACCCAACTGCATTTTACTGCAAACTTGCGACTAGTTAACTTTCTAAAGCAGGCGCAATCACTTGTTCGGGTCGGGACTCCAACATTAACACACTGACAACATTGTATTGAATATAAAATATTTTTATAGTACTTTTAATGTGTGATTGTGTAAAGGTGTTCACAAAATACCAACCTTTCGTGAACTTGTGAATTTCGCCAGCCGCCTTCTCTCGTTTTCATGGAGACAGACACGGTTGGGAGGGGCTGTGTGTGTGTGGAGCCTATGTGAGAGACGGAGGAGAGCAGGGAAAGGAAATGCAGTTGAACGAATAAGCTGCGTGTTTTAAATAGCGTTAAAAAAAAAAAAAAAAAAAACAACTTCTCAGTAGCATCACTGTTTTCTGAATGAAATAGCTTTGTAGTAGGTTAGCTCTTTTATTGATGAGGTAGTGCGGTAGCGTCCAGGCAAGCTACATTTCCCTGAGCATTCCGAAGCGCAAGTGTAGTGGATGTAGTAAACTACTTTTGCCATGTTGCTACATTTATTTGGGGGGGGGGGGGGCCTTTATCTTCAGTGGAATGAAGCTTTATTTATTGTAGAACTGGTAGCTTAGCTTACAAAATTTTCCAATAGCCCGTCCAACAATGGTAATAAGCAATATGACAACATAATTAACATAATGTTATATGTGTTTATAAACAACAAACTAATGGAGCCGCTAGTGTCTGACGGCAATGTTACTGCTGAGCAGAGCAGCTCTGTGACGGACATCACATTTCAGTAACCTTAGTAGTGGAAGGGGGGAATGTGTTCGTTACTAGAAAGTTCATGTGTTTTTTGAGGTGACGAGACAATATATGGCAGAGTTAGACACAAAGAAAACTAAAACTGCAACGGCGTTATGAAAACATTTTGGATTTCAAGCTAAGGAATGAAGTTAGCTGAAAGAGAGCGTAAACACCTAAACCAAATAGGTAATTTTAAGCCTACTGCAGGTAAAAAGTCATGGCTTGGAGGTGCATTACTGCCACCATGTGATCCGGAGTCGCTACATTCTCATTATAAACTTTCTCATCAGTCTCACTCGGGGGCAGCTGAGACAAGTGCAAAACCTAGTGGTATAATTCGGTAGCCTGGTGTTTGGCTTGATATCAAACCGGTTTGAACATTTTTACACCGACCCAAGCCTACTCATAATATACAAATAAGCATGTAAAGACTAAAGTGAGATCTATTAGCAGCAATACTGTCTTTCTATAGAGTACAGTAAATTATTAATGTATGTATCTAAATACAGTATTTGTCTATATAAATGGTCCTTCTCAGGGCCGTTTGCTGGATCTGGTTAAATTTTGATCCATATTTTAGTGTTACGTTATTGGAAAAGGCTGAATCTCCCCTGTCTTCATGTTTAAGATGTCAAAATGCAGAAAAGGATATGACACAACCAAAAATATATGATGCACAAGGCAACCATATGGTGAAGAACATACATTATTACAAATAACTAATAATATTGGGCAAAATCTGAGCTTGTACTGGCTGATGATCCAGCATCTTTTGACAAACTTAAGCACCTGTAAATTATAAATTGTGTATATATATCGTATATTAACGTGTGTTCAAGGTTATATTTTTTCCGAGCTGCAGTTTATGATCAACGTTGCCTGTTTTCAAGCAAAATACATAACGTAAGTTGTATTTCGCTCTCACTTTTGTCAGGCACAAAGTCACAGAACAAAGTAAGAAAGCAAGACACAGCCAGACCGACAGACAGACTATAGAGAGAGATGCACTGCAAGCGAACACGTCAACTTAACATAGGCCTAACTGTTATAAGCTGACATCAAACTTGGAGAGGAGGGAACACAAGTTTACCTGATTGCTGTCCCAGCATTTATTCTAATGTTGTGTTTTTGTCTTTTCTAGACCAGATAGTTCCGCTTCACTCTGATCACAGTTGTAAACATTGACTCACAAGGGGGATGCGGAGCCCTTGCATAATTTGCTGGGGCTTAAGCAGCCTGCCTAGTTAGCGTATGGGCTGACCAGCTCGGTTTCAAGCTCTTGTGGGACATTTCTAGTGATCTTCGGGGCCCTCTTGTAGCCACGGGGCCCTAAGCAGCCGCTTAGTTTGTTTATGCATAATTTACTAAAACAGCTGGTCACTAGTTTTTATCAAACGTTACTCAAAAACAAGGACATACTATGCCTAAACCTAATGAATCATCCCTGTTGTCTGCTGCCCTCCCACAGAGTCTGACATTCAAAGGGAAGATGACCACCAGCCTTAAATTCAAAGAGAAAGCCACAGAACTGGACACCCGAAGTTACAAGTGTCTCCTTCTCGCTCTGGTCAAACTCATCCACGCTGACCCTAAACTCATGTTGCATGTGAGTCTGCTACAACATATTGGTTTCTACGTGACTACTTTTCTTATACGCAGGTTTTGGCTCTAGATGTTTTGTGTTCTTATTTGGTGCCAATGTTTATTCATTTCCACTGTATTTTTTATAACTGACGTGACAAACAACTTTTTTAACTTGAACTTGTTTTTGTGTGTTAGAACCCAGTGAAGCAAGCTCCAGAGATGCAGAGCAGTACAGCAGAGCTCATCACCGGCCTGGTGCAGCTAGTACCTCTAACTAACACCACCCAGCTCTCACAAGAAGCCATGGAGGTCAGAGACCAAACTAGAATTCCGACTTGAAGAGTTGTTTTCTCTAGGCAGTCCTTCCAGAAAAATGCGGAGTTTTTTTGTGATTGTTGCGGGAAAAAAATCCTTTATTATGCAGCACATTTTCTTAAAAAATGCAATGGAATATGCGGGATATTTATGCAATTTTATGCGATGAAATTGCAGGAACTTGCACAAATTGCGGGAACTTGCAAAAACTGCGGTTTCATCATGGCTTCATCGCGGGGTTTGCAACTTTTCGATGGTGTTCACGTTGCGTAATTACGTCACTTCATAACGTTCCCATGGCAACAGGGGAAAATGGCTGCTCTTGTGTGAAGTAAACGCATCATTTTTCAACTTTCTGCTAAGATATATGTGACTTTTTTGCAACGAAAATGCGAGGATTATGAAATCATGCAAGCCCCGCATATTTTGCGCGGAAATCAGCAATTTATGCGGTGAAAGTGCGGCATATTTGAAAAAATGCGGCCCCCGCATAAATATGCAGACTTTGGCTGATTATGTATTGAATTATGCGATCGCATAATCACATTTTTCTGGAGGGACTGTCTAGGGAAGCACCGAATCCAGGATTTGGCTTCGGATTCCGCCGAATATTGGGCTTTTTGACGGGGCTCGGTTTCTGTCGAACCTTAGAATTATTTTCCACCGGACTCTATGCTTGCACTACCCGCGCTACGCTGGTTGACATAATGACGCCCCCGTTGATTATGGGAAAGTGTTTACGTAGATGGACCGTTCAATGCAGTAGGCTGTGAGAAAGTGAAAATGGAACTCGTGAGCAGAAAAAGTGTTGTTTGGCAGTACTTTCAGTCAAAAGAAGGCGATTCAAGTCGAGCCACATGTTCAATTTGCAAGGACGATTTGTCTCGTGGTGGCAAGGATCCTAAACAATACACAACATCGCTGCTGTTAAAACATTTGCGTATGAAGCATCCGAAATAATACAAGTTGTGCATGAAGGAATCTACAGACAGCATCCAAAATGCAAGCAACTTCAGGTACGGCAAAAAACACATCTAAAAATTTGTGTTAATCAGACATTGCCTCTCCCGGGCTCTCCCTACAGTGGGAGCGGAGCGACCGAATGGCCAGCTGCTGCTCGTTAGCTAACATTAGCTTTCTAATTTAACCCACCCAACATGCCTTCAGAATTCGGAATTGGGGGGTACAGATTCAATTATTGGCAAATTATCAAAGATGTTTTATCAATATTAATAAAGTTATGAATATGTGTATTAATAACTTTACCAAATTGAATAACAGAACTGTGAAACAGTCTCATAGGTGGTGTTCCCTTTAAAATACACTGCGCTTGTCGGGGGTACTGGCGGCTCTCAGTCCTCACGGCCATGTATTTCTGTGACCGTCGGACACTAAACACAAGATTTAAAATGAATTCCCTCCATTTAGTGCATAGCGTTGGAAATAACATATTTCAAATTGTGCACCACTTCCTGTGTCCACTATTTGGTGCTAGAGAACACACACTATTAATATTTTTTTTTTTTTGTCTAACCGCAATTATTCTTCGTAACCACGGTTATTTTGTTTAATTTTTATGATCCTATGAATTCATAGGACGCAGCGCCGCAGTCCACTCAAGTTGGCTTTCTGTTACGAGAGTAGCGTAAGTGTGAGCTAGAATGGCAGCAGGTCTGTTAAGTGAGTTATGTCAGTGTGTGAGTGGTTAAAGAGACTAAAGATAATCTAATTATTTCACTAAGAACAGAAAACACTAACTAAAACTGAAACCTGACCTTTCTGGCCTTCCTTGATGCAAAATCATCAATGATGTTATCGTATGAAATCTGCTCCCCTATTGAGTTATTGATACTGCTGACAGCAAGGCCAGTGAGCTGTTTCTGGGACATGGTTGACCTCAGGTATCAAATTTAGTTTTGAAAAGCTCCTCTCTGCTTTAGCCACAGTGACTGGCAGAGTAAGTGCAATCCTGAGAGCAGTCCAAAAGTTGGGGTAGATCTCCGATAGATTCTTATCATGCATAAAAGTGATAAGCTCAAGGAGGCTCATGGTCCCCCGTTCCCTCTCTTGTCTGGACCGTTCCATTTGGGAGACCCAGAGGTCAACTGTCCCCTGTGCCCCCCTCCCCGTTCCCCTTCTCACACGGCTTCTGTGCACAAGTACGTCTCGCTGCAGCCCACGGTGAAGGTGGGTTCTTCCCGCAGGCTGCAGCGAGATGCTCCTCTCTGTGCACGGCAATTCTCAGCATACAGGGGTGCCTGCAGCTGCATGGGGTGCCGGCGCAGAGGATTTTATTTATTTTATTTTTTTTAAGTGCTCGTGCCGCCCCGGGCGGCTGCCCGCTTCCCCGTGCCAAAAACCGCTACTGGCTGGTCCCTCCCGGCAATGTCCATTGCCGCTTTGTTCACCAGACAGACTAAATATAAACGTGAAAATTTCAAATGACACACGCTTACAGACAGAGTGACACGTTATATCGCAAAAGAGATGCAGCCATTTAATACAGTGAAGAAGGCAACATGTAAGGATATGATGTACTCTTTTGATTTTCAATACGAGCTACCTTTGATAATGAAGTGCCACGTTTTACTTCATAGACTGTGTACTTGTGTTATGTTATACATTATCTGGGATCACATAACAGTGAAATAAGCAAAAAAATGTATCCTGGGATTCATTAAAACCTTTAATTTGTTTTAAAAAGTAATATATAAATAAATGAATACTTTAAATTTCACGGAAAGGGACAATTATATTGTTAATCGCAAATATTTCTGAGACAATTAATTGTACAGTAAAATTTGGAATTGTTACAGGCCTAGTCGTGTTGCTGTATATCATGTTTTAACCACATCATGTAAATTTCAGGTAAATCGAATGATTTTCGTCAGGGCTTACTTCCTGTTTCCAGTAGGTGGCGCTATGACTATAACTAATTATTGACTTGTACATGCTCTCAGGCTTGTTCTCTAATAAAGTAAAGAAAATTTGGGGTAAAATCATCCATAATTTGAAAATGAATTTCAATATAGTGGACCTTCTGTTTTTTCTATTTCTGAATATGATACATATGCCTACCAAATTTCATGCCTATAAGTGAAAGTAAAAGGAGGGTGGGTTTAACTTTGAAAACTGTTAAGGGGGCACTATCGAGCCAATTTGCCACAGCCAAGGCCAAGACCCATATCAGATCTAAATTTTCTGTATGACAGGCATACTAATTTTCATAACTTTTTGAGTGGCCCAAGCACCTCGTTTCTGCGCTCAAAGACATAGAATAATATTAAAAATAAAGAAGAAAAAGCATTTGAATTTCAATAGGGCCTTCGGGCCCTAACAATAATAATAAGAAGAAACATTTGAGCAGCAATACGGCTTTCGCTGACCAACGTTGTCGGTGCCCGGGCCCTAATAGACAAAACAGCAAGCAGAACAGAAGAGCAAGTCCCACATTGAGCCTGAGGCTGCACATCATAATAACAACATTATAACATTATAACCCTGGCCAGCTTCTTCCTCCATAGTATCCATTAGGGCTGTCCCAAACGATTATTTTTTAAACGATTAATCTAGCGATTCATTTTTCAATTAATCTAACGTTTCATTTTTCAATTAGCGATTATTTTCCCATTGCTCAATTATTGACAATTTACACTAAACAAATTTCAATAAGGTTTAAATCTCTGTTTATTAAAATTGTTTAACACTGCACTGTTCAAGTAAAATTAATTTGTAGTGCAACCTGAAGCCAGATGTAGGCTCTCTAACAACAAAATAAAGTCACTTTCAGAAGAAATACAAAATAAAAACTTAAAGTAAACACAGCAAGTGCAAAAAGAGTAGCCTGTATTTGCTTTTTTTAACAGTAGTAGGTACAATAATGAATAGGCTCTTGTTTAACATCCAAGCTCTTCTCCCTTTAATCTTACAGTAAATAAAGTGCAATTTTAGCAGCATATGAAATCAGATGAATCAAATATATCCAACAATAAAACAAATTAACATTTCAAGTCACTTTCAGGAGGAATACACAAATAAAAAACTTAAAAATAAAAATAAAACAGTAAAAAAAAATTTTTTTTTCATTTTTTAATACGTGGGCCATTATAACTGACGTTATAAAGGATATCTTTATACGAGATATCTGAAACAATCTGGCCTGGTTGTGCAATTATCTTGCGAGGAATCCGTACTTGCGTTGTTGCTGGAGGCAGCCATGTTATTTTAGATTTCTACACGTGATGCGTCGACGAAAATTATTTGTGTCGACGCATTTATGTAATCGATGACATTGACTACGTCGACAAATCGTCCCAGCTAGGGCTGCAACAACGAATCGATAAAATCGATAAAATTCGATTATTAAAAAAGTTGGCAACGAATTTCATTATCGATTCGTTGTGTCGCGCGACACGCCACTCAGTCGCAGAGATAAAAGCAATTGAGTTGAGTGCCGTGCGGAGCGAAAGAAAAGAAAAAAGAGCAGAGCAGAGTAGAGGAAATACGGAGAGAGACCGGAGACCCGTAACGTTCTGAAACACATGGCGGAGGCAGAGAAATCAGTACGACCTAAGTCATCCAATGTGTGGGAACATTTCACACAAAATAAATCGAAAACGTGTTAATTGCAAGATAAGCAAAAGCGACACGGCATGGCACAGGCGCACCACGGTGATGATTCAGCACCTAAAACGTAAACATGTTGGAGTCCTTGATGAGGAGGAAGGGAGTTCAACAGCAGGGTAAAGTCACTACACAATCCTACTTTTGTTCCGTTTTGAAGTGAGGAACATAACGTCCCTCCAGTGGTGCTGGTGTTTACTCGTTATCCAGCTTGACAAGCATGACAAGCTAGCGTTAGCTCGTTAATAACAGTAGTAAAGCAGGCAGGACTAAAGACACGTTTTTATTCACTCGCCTTTTTTGGCCCATTCATTTTTCAATCTATTGTCATGTATATATTCTGTGCTTTGTCCCATATCAGTTATTGTTGACAAATATATTTGTGTGTGTTGTACTTTTTAATTTCATTTTAAAGTTCTTTTATAGCACTTGGTCATCTTAAGCTGTGTTTAAATGTGGTGTACAAATGAACTTAACTTGCAATTAATACAATGATGGTAATAATTTAATGAATAAGCTTCAAGTGTGTGTGTGTGGGTGGGTGGGTGGTCTGTATCTACTCTTTGGGTTACTTACCTTTACACAACTATTAACTAAAACAACAAGTATGTATGTAAGTATGTATTGAGTTGATGTAAATTAATGCTTTTTTGTTTTTTTATCCGATTCATCGATTAACCGAAAAAATAATCGACAGATTAATCTATTATTAAAATAATCGTTAGTTGCAGCCCTAGTCCCAGCCCTAGTATCCATAAATGCTATCGCCTTTCGGGGGCATTCAAATGTCTTAACTTTGCCTTTGGTGTCAATCTTCAGCTTGGCAGGGTACAGCATTCTGAATCCCACCTCTCGCTCATGCAGTTTTATACACTCTTGAATTTGTCACGATTCATCTTTGTAGCTCTGGAGTTGTCCGGAAATAGCATTATGTTATTATTTAACCAAGTCAGCTTGCCCTTGTTTCTCGCTGCACGCAGCACAAAGTCCCTGTCCGAGGATCTTAAAAACTTTACCAGTATGGATCTGGGTCTCTCTCCTGTCCTGAGCTGCTGGCTGACCAGTCTGTGTTCCCATTTAATCTCACACATTCCCTCTATCTCATGTTAATTCCGAATCAGCTCCTCTAAAAAAACGTTACTGCATCTCCTCCTTCAGTGCCCTCGGGAATGCCCACAAAACGAAGATTATTGCATCGTGACAGGTTCTCCATATCTTCTATTTTTTTTCCAAAGCAGATCTCCCTCTTTCTTGCTAGCTGGTGGATTAGCTTGTCCTTTTGTCGGCTACTTCTAGGTTTTCTACCCACTTCTCGACCTCATCTATTCCGGTGATTAAGATCAAAGGTTTTGCCTTGTATAGCTTCAGGTCCGCCCAAGTTCAGATGATTCCTTAATATCCCCACAGGCCGTTGACTTTTTACCTTTCAACATTCTTGGCTTCCAGCGATGTTTCTCCTCCAAGCTGACCACCGGTTAACTATCTTCATTAGGATACATGTAGCAGCAGCCTTCCCCTGGCATTACGTCACGTGACCCCTAACAAACAAATTTAAACAGGAGCAGATCAGAAAACTCTGGGGCTTCTTACCAAAACATGATGAAATATACTTGTATAACAGACAATTAAAAATAAAGGTCTGTCTCTAATAAAAATATTTAAAAAATAAAGACCTGATTCCCTCTGCAGTTGAGGTAAATAACCGCACACTTTATCTCTGTATTTGAGACTTTAATGAATTGCTCCCTATGCTGCGCCATCAGTGTATGAATGTGTTTGAATGTCTATATGATGAGCGGGTGGCACCTTGAATGGCAGCCTCGGCAAGCAGTGTATGAATGTGTGTGAATGGTCCCTGTACATGTAAATGCGCTTTGAGTCTTCACTAAGACTAGAAATGCGCTATACTAATGTAGTCCATTCACATTACAGTCCATATTTCTTAACTGTAAAACTACCACAAACTATTGTTTCAGTTCTTTCTCTTCCTCTCCTGTCTTCTATCCTTTCTGTTTTCAGGCACTGTTAGTTCTGCACCAGCCACTGACCATTGAGCTGTGGAATCCCGATGCCCCTATAGAGACATTTTGGGACATCAGGTACTTATCAATCTTCTCATCTTTCCATAAAGAAGGGGGGGATCAAATACATGGCTCTTATCCACAGTCATATACCCATAGAGACACAATTGTCTCCTATGGCCCTATTATCACCAACACATTGACTAACTTTAAACAGGTGGAGGAGCAACTATGCTACACCAACAAGTGGCATCTGGACACCCCAATTTGGCACAATACACACCTAATGTCTGGTAACAAACCCTTTGCTTGTAAGCAGTGGAGTGACAGAGGCATTTATACTGTAAACCAGCTATTCAATGAGAAAGGTATGTTGAGTTTTGAAGACCTAAGAGTTAGTTTCGAGGTCCCCAGGACATCCTTCTTCTCGTATCTGCTATTAAGAGCAGCCATAAAATGTTATGGAGTGCAATGGGGAAACCGTCTTGAGCCGCACCCAGTTATTAAATATTTTGTTGATTTTCCTGTGAGAGGATTAGCGTCCAAGATCTATGCTAAACTGATGCAAGTATCCATAGGAGAACTCCCAATAGCAAGGAAATGGGAGTGAGAGCTGAGCCCTGAGGGGAACACAATTAATTGGGAGACAGTTTGGGACAACATTTTCCATTGTTCCAAGAATCCAAATCACCAGCAGATCCACTTCAACATATGTCATAAGACATACTGGACTCCTCAGAAGAGATACGTCTCTAAAGTCATTCCCACTCCCTATTGCACGTTCTGTCAACGTGAACAAACTGGAACTTTCCTGCACATGGTCTGGGAGTGTGAACAGGTGCATGAGTTCTGGAATAAAACACCATCAATAATATCTGATGTGATAGGATGTCATATTCCTACTGACCTGATTGTTTTGTTACTTAATGATGACTCTAAATTACACCTGCTTGGGAGACAGAAGAACGTTTGGCTAGCCGGCTCAACCGCAACCAAGAAAATGATAGCTCAACACCGGCTCCCCCCACACTCGCTTTGTATAAAACAGTGGTTTGCGTATTTTCTAGACATAGTTATGCTTGAGCTCTCTACAGCAAGGATTAACAAAGCCAAATCATCGACTATAGATCTATGGAAAAGCACAGCAGCACAAGTATCAGTCCTAATGACCTCAGGACCACAAGAATTAGAGGAGAGCGACTAGGCAAGGTGTGATTTCTGTTTTTGTTTTTGCTTATTTGTTTGAGGGTGGGGGGTGGGAGATGTTTTTTGTTCTTGTTCAATTATGTTCAAAAATATAAAAATAATAAAAAAAATTGATCTTACAAAAAAAAGAGACACAATTGTCTGCTGATGTGCCTATGGATTCATAGGATGCAGCGCCGCAGTCCACTCAAGTTGGCTTTGTTTTACGAGATTAGCGTAAGTGTGAGCTAGAATGACAGCAGATCCGTTAAGTGAGTGACATCAGTGTGTGTGTGGTTGTGCAAAAAGCGTCTTTTCACCCTTTCTCTATCTGGGAATGTTGGTATTGGCAGTGGCAGAAATAATAAATAAAAAATTTAATACAAATAATAATTTCGGAAGTAAAACTAATATTACTGCACAATACAAGTCCTGCATTTAAATGTTTACTTCAAGTGCAGAGTACAATATAGGCATTATGGGCACAATGTACTTACATTTTGTTTAATAATTGTTGTATTTTCTATATCTGCAACGTAACCAATTACAGTTCTTGGTCAGGTAAATTATCACAGTAAGTCAGCAGTATACAGTAGGGCTTGGCAGTATATATCAACTTTTTTAATCATATCAATATTTTTAAACGAAATATGGGATGAGACAATTCAGTTTATATTGATATAGTTTGATGTTGCGTTAAATAACCCATTTCTTCCATAAAGCCCTTACCCTGCGTAACCTCGCCTCCACTCTCCTGCTGCGTCTGCCTGGCTCCCTTGCTCACAACAAGTTCCAACAATAAAGATTACCTGATGCCCTGTAGCCGGTAAAAAGTAACATCGGACTAGTAAATACAATCAGCCAGATTCCAGATTGGGCCAGTGCTCGAAAAAGTGAGCGAGCGCTGTATGTCTGCTCTGCTCTCTAAAACACAGACAGGCTTGTTTTAATTCATAGATGAAATGGTGCTCAGCCCTAAAACATACAAGGTGAAACGTAAAATAACATTTCTCGCGTGTTGGAGAAAAACACGACTAAATTGAGAATGATGACTCATGTTATGCGTAGCTTCTTTTGGTAATAATTTAGTGTGTAGGCTGTTTGTGAAAGAGAGCCAGTGAGAGATGGTGGATGATGCTCTCAGAGCAGACTGCTGTTTGCTATCGGAGAAGAGGAGGAATTTACAGTAAAGTTGTCAGGCTGTAAATGTACAGCGTAGGTTTCACTGTTGTACTCAGTCAGTTATTGTTATAGAAAACAAATGAAGAAAACCCTGTCTTTGCATTTTATTTGATCAGTTTGATCTGTTTTAATAAAAGTACTTGTGACATCTCACGTGTGAGATGGGCCCAGCAATCGGCCCGTTCTGAACAGGCATGTTTTAACCAGGCACTAAACTAGTTGTATTAAAGATGGGAAATATTTATGACATTTCGTTTTCTTAACTTATATTTGACATTTTCATGATAATGACTTCCTTCTTTTTTTGCTTCTTTCTTCAGTTCACAGGTGCTCTTCCTTATCTGCCGCAAACTGATTGGTCAGCAAATGATTAATGGGACAGAAGTTCTCAAATGGCTGAGGGAGATCCTCATCTGCAGGAACAAGTTTCTGCTCAAGAACAAGGTACAGTTTAACTGTTCCAACAGGCTGCTTTATTAGTACTAACAAGTCAACTAAAAGAGAGAGGTAATGACAGACCTGCCAACAACTGAACAACTGATGCTGAACTGTCTTCTTTGGGGCCAATCGGTGAAAATCAGTGAAAGTTACATTAACATAGGCCACTGAGCTGTGTAGTCATCTTGAAAGATGTTTGAAGCATATTCTTGGTGATGTGAATGCTCATAAAGTTTTGAGATTTAGTGTGTCTCCCTGTCTGTGAGAAACGCTGTGTGTAAAAGCCCTGACACACCAACCAGACTTATCTGCCAAAATTGGGCCAATGGTGAGCGTCTGTCGCTCCACACTGGTCAACACGCGTATACTGCGTAGGTGTCAACACTTGGGTTTCAACTCCATTCAACAATCAATCAATCAATTTGTCACATGAAATTGTACCGGGTACAAGTGTATGTGTGTGTGGCGGGGTGGGGGGCATGTCTTAGTCAGAGTCCTCATTTAGGAAGCTCCTCTTAAGTCTCTCAGGAGGAAAGGCTGTTACCCGGCTGGTTTGGATCTTTAATAATTCTCCTAGCCTTTTTCTTGCAACACCTGGTGTAAATATCCTTTACGCAGAGTAGGGCAACGCCTATTGGGTGTTCAGCCGAACAAACCACTCTGTGCAGGGCCTTGTGATACTGTTTGATGTTTTTTTCCTACCAGGCAGTGATGTTCCCCGGAGGGGATACAAGGAATTTCCTGAGGCATCTGAGGTAAAACAGTCTCTGCCTTGCTTTCTTACCACTCAGTCAGTATGCTGCGCCCAGGTCAGACCCTCTGTGATGTGGACACCAAGGTACCAAAGTACTCCACTATCATCTCTTTAGTCTTGCTGACATTCATGAGTAGGTTGTTGTGACACCAGCGGGTCAGGTTCTCTGCTTCTTTCTGGTAGGCCTGTTCATTATTGTCTATGATCAGGCCCACCACAGCTGTGTCATCAGCAAACTTGATGATAGTGTTGGAGTCGAAAGTGGCTACACAGTCGAATATGTACAGGGAGTACAGCAGGGGATTCAAAGTAGTTTGTTTACATATTTTGACCTTGGCAGGATGGTCCCATGGTCCCTATTCTTGAGGGACCATGGGTGGTGATTCCGCTCTATAGCTGTTTTTGAGTAGTGCATAGCAGTGATCCAGAGTTTTTATTCCTCTTGTGGCACAGTCAATATGTTAATGGAAGTCAGGCATAACCTTCCTAAGGATAGTCTGATAGAAGTCTCCAGCAATAACGAGCTCAGCATAAGATTGACCAGCCAATGGTTATTTGAACCCTGCTGCAACGCAATACTGGTATATACTGGAGAATGACTGTAACGGAGTATAGCGGCTCTTTCTACCATGAGAGATGTGATCTGAAATCGGGGAGAAATTAACAACATTGGCAACCAAGATTACAGGTTTCCCTGACTTTAGCATGTAGATACATGTAGTAGTGGAATGACCATCAATAAACGCTTCTTAACAAAAAACTACACAATCTAACATGTTCCAACAGGAGTGTGATCCTAAATTGGGGAGAAATAGTTAACAACATCAGCAACCAAGATTACAAGTTTCCCTGACTATGTAGCTACATGTAAAATATAAACACTGCAGTAATGTTTGTTGAATGGTGTTGAAGCCCAAGTGTTGACGCTTGCACAGTATCCCCATGTTGACATTGACACGTGTATCGGGTGCGATCTAGCATCTATTGCCGCGTATAAAATTACCCGGATGATCGGCACTGCTTCCGCACTATGGGGCCCAGCTGCGATCAGGTCACTGCAATGATTATTTCAGCGTCTCCTCTATTTCTTCCGCGAGTGAATGTGTCAAGCCAGGCAGGTAATCACATACAGGAAAGCCACATTGCAGCCGGATACTTTACAAAATAAAACAAATTTCAAAAGAAAACACCCAGGTTTATGGTGATTTTGGCTGTCTTGACTTCTCAGTTGTAGAAGTTGTAATTCCACTGTTGGGCCACTATGTCAAATTGGCTTCAAAGCCAGGCACACTTCCTGGGGGCCTGGTCGTAGCCCGTTGGTAAGAGGAATCACTCTGATTGGCTGTTCAGCTTAAGCGAATCAAAGCATGACAAGACAAATGCAAGTGAGGAAAGCAAGCGACTGGACTCAAGAGGGCACACACAGGATCTTCTCGTTTCTCATCTTAGTCTCATCTGATCAATCCAACACATGATAGTATTGGTGTCAAAATTGGAGGAGAGTTATTTTCTCTAATGCGCAGATAATACGTGCTAGTTGGCTGTCGGCTTGTGTTCCAAGTGTAACTTTTTGGCCAAGACACAGTCATCAAGAGGCGACGCAACAGTCGGCCTTTATTGACACTAGTTCTTTGCCGATTCCTGGTGTGTCCCCAGCTTGAAATGTATTTTTGGCCCTTGATTGTTCCAGGAGTGTGCCACTATGGGTGGTGGTATCCCCATCTGCCGGCAAGCACAGACAAAGCTAGAAGTTTGTCTCTACATGTTCCTCTGGAGTCCAGACACCGAGGCAGTGCTGGTGGCCATGTCGTGTTTTCGCCACCTCTGTGAGGAGGCTGACATCCGCAGTGCTGCTGACGAGGTGCCAGTCCAGAACATCCTACCAAACTACGCCACCTTCAGTGAACTGGCCTCCGTCAGCAACATGATGGCAACAGGTCAGTACTGCTGGTCCCCCACAACTGAGTTGATTAAGTTTCTCACCTTAAATACTATAACTTGTTCAGCACTGCATCTCACCTTTTGACATATGTTTTATTATTCAGTGATTTTATTGCATTTTCATACTATAAATCAACAATCAATCAATCATCAGATTCTTTCATCACACATATCAACATTAACAAATGCCTACGTTCACTTCCATTAAGAAATATCTTGCTATAAAGGAAAAAGAAGAACAGTGCAATAATATAGGGGAGAATATGCTTATGTCAATGGAGAATTGTCCAGTTTTGAAAATTTGGGCACACTTTCTATGAAGCCTGTCTCTATAATGCATTATAAACAGTTATAATGTGTTATAATCTGCTTATAACGCTCTAGAAGTATATTTATAAGCACTTATGAATAATCATAATGCTTTATAACTATAATCATAACACATTATAAAGCATTTTTAAAATGACTTATGAGGTCAGGTATAAAACTATAATTGCTGGTCACTTTGTGTCTATAATGCATTATAAACACATTTATAATAATAATTTATTATAATAATAATCATAATGCTTTATAACAATAATCATAACAATCTATTTCATAATGTCTTATAATGTCAAGTGTCATAATACTTTATAATTGCTCATCACTTACTGACTACCATATTCTATCCAGGATTATAGTGTATTATAATTCTCATATAAGACATTATACTGTGATTATAGGTTACTCTAAGTGGTCATTGGATGGAAGTAAAGTAATTAAATTCCTGAGCTATAGGTAGATATAATACCTTACAAACAGGTTATAATTCACTACAATTGGTCAATGTAAAATTGACCAATTTTAAGTAAAATTCAAGTAAAGTGAAAAGGAATTATTTAAATATATGCAAGAAGACAGAAAACTTCGTAAAATGTATTTATTTGTTTAACAGGTCATAACAGAAATTGAGTAATCAAATTTGAAACGTCTTGGTAAAGAACAACTGAATAACGGACATTTCACTAATGTAATGTAAAGATTCAATTTACTCAAATTATAGATAATACCTGAAACCATTTCTACTTCACCTGTAGCTGAAAATAACAGCATAACAGACAATAAGTACTCTACTGGTAGTACAGGTAAGGTACTACAATTTAACACAACTGAACGATGGACCAAAACGTCCCCCAACCTTTACCCACTGTAAACACTAATGCAACCTATTTTGGTAAATTCACCTTTGCACTAGGTTCGCAAGGAGCTAAGGTACATAGTTAACACTTTACTTGAAGGTATCTACATAAGAGTGACATGACACTGTCATGAACACATGACACAGTCATGACACATGAACCCTAATTCTAACTCCTAACCATAACTTGTCATGACAAAAACCGAATGACACTCACTAAAAGAAGCGTTATGTCATAAACGTTTATGACTTGTTTATAATGTTTGACACGTTCATGACAGTGTCATGTCACTCTTATGTAGATACCTTCAAGTAAAGTGTAACCGGAACATAGACTGTAATAACCATAAATGAAAGTGCACAGACAAGGTAAATTGCAAAATAGAACTTTTAGTTGCTTAAATTTGCAGGTAATAACTAGGGATGCACCGAATGCAGGATTAGGGTTCGGATTCGGCTGAATATTGGGCTTATTGACGGGGTTCGGTTTCTGCCGAACCTTCGAATTTCATTCCACCGAACTGAACCCTATGCGTGTACTGCTACGCTGGTCGACGTAATGTAGGTGGACAATGCAGTAGGCTGTGAGAAAGTGAAAATGGAACTCGCGTGCAGAAAAAGTGCCGCCCGGCAGCACCCCCAGCCAAAAGAAGGTGACCCAAGCCGAGCCACATGCCCAACCTGCAATGCCGACCTGTCCCACGGCGGCAAGGACCCCAAACAACACACATCGCCGCTGCCAAAACACCTGCGCATGAAACATCCGAAAGAAGACGAGCCGTGCATGAAGGAATCCACAGACAGCAGCCAAAACGCAGCAACCCCAGGTACGGCAAAGGAAGGACAGTCACAGCTAAAAACTTGTGTTAACCAGACAGTGCCTCTCCCGGGCTGGCAGCCGTTCTCCCTACAGTGGGAGCGGAGCGACCCAACGGCCGGCTGCTGCTCGTTAGCTAACGTGTTCCTTAAGGTCTCTCAATAGGGTATGTAACATTGGTTGGGCTGAAAATTGCTCGAATGCTATTTATATGGCCCTATTTGTAACAAGAGCTTTTCTTCCAAATATGGTATGCTCATGAATATTTAGATGCGCGCTGATTGGTTTGAGCGAACCACATACACATCCATTGGAGACTAGACAGCAGGTCTTGTATTTCAGACACTGCAAAGTTATACATTGTTTGTCTGCTATTTCATTATTAAATTCACTTCTGAGACTTTTTTATGCAAGAAATCAACTATATAAAGCTCAAATATGGGCCATTTTAAAATTGATGGCTAATTGCAAATTTGGTAAGACGTGTCGTACTTTAGGAGCTCCACACAGTGACGAGAAAACGGCAACCTCCATACCCAGTGAAAGTCACCGTTTCTCGGTTACTGGACTACCGGGGCTCGGGGCTCCACGGAGCTGGATGGCTGCCAGCTGCTGGCATAACTAGAGTATATTTACAGTTTGAATTTCGTCACGCCACTTATATAACATATACCCCAAGGTCTTATAAAGCTAACAATGGTGTCCGATTTCAATTTAATGCATTTTTGTGAACATTAGGGATTTCGTTAGCTGCTACTGTCTTCAATCCTATGGGTAAAGATCACGGCTAGCTGCGGGCCCTGGAGCTCCATCAGGGCCTCAGCATTTTGTAGTCCAGTAACCCAGAAACGGTGACTTTGCGCGGGTATGGAGCGCCGCGGGCTTCCCTTCGTGACAGAGATCCAGCTCACAGCGAGCCGGAGTCTATGAAGTAGGACATGCCGGGCGGCGAGGCAGCACTGGCCGCTGTCACGTAGCCTACTGAGCTCCTGCTGAACTGCGACACACAGTCGGACAAAATTTGCAATTAGCCATCAATTTTCGTAAAACGGCCTATATTTGACCTCTACATAGTTGATTTCTCGCATAAAAAAGTCTCAGAAGTGAATTTAGTAATTAAATAGCGGACCTCTGGCGATCTGCATGACCTAGCTAGAGTCAGAAGACTAAGCTGACCTCAGGTCAGCGGTGTAGCCTATGCAAATGTTGGGGCGTGACAAAGACTAGGAGTTGAGATGCTTACGTCAACTTTTAGCTTTGTTCAGATTCGCCGTTTTCTGTGGCAGTTTCAAAATGTGAGATTTGCATAGTAAAGGGGTATCAATGGGATTTTGAGCTTCTATGTATGTCCTATTTACCTACCGAACTGTCGTTATTCAACTATGACAAGGTAAAATCGGTTTTGCATCCTATCACCCCTTTAACATTAACGTTAGCATACATAAATAATCACATCACATTCCCCACTGTAGAATATTACAGTTTAACATGGATCTCTTTGAAAATGATAATACAATAATACTGAACAACTATGGCGCTAACGTTAGGCCACATTTCCAACTCAATAAACATGCAGGCACGTGATGCAGCACACAGAACCAGCAACATTAGCATCATACAGCTAGCTTACCAAGATAGATGGAAAGGAAATCGGGACTTTCCAAGATTCCGGTTGCTTCCACTTTAGTTTCCCTTTGCTTTTAATAATTTGATTACTTTTTACCACCTCTCTTTTCAATGCTAAGTGTCAACCTTTTGCTGTTTTCTTTGCTCGGGTTGCTGTCTTACAAGCACGTCCTCTCTCTCATGCAATCAAGCAGGTGCGTCATGATCTGCCAATCAAATGAAGCTAAATGCAGGACTTGACCAGCGTATCTCTCTGCGTGGCTGATTCATCTCCACCCAATCAGATAAACAAAGCAACACAAAAATACATAGGCTATTTTAACCATTTTCTGTTACTGAGTTACACCAAATAGATTTTAAATATTAGGCTACAATGTATTACAACCATGAGAAATACACTATGATCTTTGCAAAAACAATTGTCAGTGAGTGACAAGCTTACTTCACAGGGGAAGTAGAAATGCTTTCAGGTATAATCTATAATTTGAGTAAATTGAGTCTTTACATTACATTAGTCCATCATTCAGTTGTTCTTTACCAAAAAGTTTCAAATTTCAAAAAAGTACTACATTTCTGTTATGACCAGTTAAACATATAAATACATTTTACAAAGTGTTCTTCTTGCATAGATTTAAATAATTGTTTTTCACTTTACTTAAAGCAAACGATGAATACTTAGGCCTATAGTGAATTATAATCACATTATAATGCCTTATAGCAGTGATTATTATGCATTATAAAATTATAATGTATTAAATTATAATACACTATGATCCTGCAAAAATATGGTAGTCAGTGAGTGATGAGCAATTATAGAGTATTATGATACTTAACCTTATAGGTCATTCTAAAATGCTTTTTAATGTGTTATGATTATTCATGAGTGCTTATAACTATGCTTATACATCGCTATAAGCAGATTATAAACTCATTATAAATGTGTTTATAATGCATTATAGACATAAAGTGATCAGCTATTAGAGTATTATGATACTTGACCTTATAAGTCATTATAAAAATGCTTTAAAATGTGTTACGATTATAGTTATAAAGCATTATGATTATTCATAAGTGCTTATAACTATACTTATAGAGCGTTATAAGCAGATTATAACACATAACTGTTTAAAGTGCATTATAGAGACAGGCTTCATAGAAAGTGTTACCAAATTTGTTTGAGTTTTGAGTGGCTATTGCAGTTTGACATGTGCCATTATCTGCCTTTGTCAGCATTGATGAGAAGTTGGTGCGGTTTTTTCCATCCTTAGGATACTTCGGTTGTTGAGCAAGCAATGTAAAGAAGGCCTCAGCTTTGTCAGCTGTGATCTTTAAGTGCTGGAGGACTACCCCGAATATGGCCGTCAGAGGTTTAGGATTAGAAACTGTGCCTCATACAAGGTTCATTTCTTGTCCTTTGGGTTGCACAACGAAATGCCTTTCTAGTACCTTTATGCTACACAAGAAGAAAAAAAGTAGTGCATTTCTCTAGAACATTTTTTAAATTTGTATCAGAAGGAATGTAAACAGCAGCAAAAAAACAGTGGTGAATTCTTTTTTTTAAATTTTATTTTTATTTTATAAAGATTATTTTTTTCGGCATTTTTAGGCCTTTATTTTCACAGGACAGATGAAGACATGAAAGGGGAGAGAGAGGGGTAATGACATGCAGCAAAGGGCCGTAGGTCGGAGTCGAACCCGCGGCTGCTGCGTCGAGGATATATATACAGGGCTCCAGACTAACTTTTTGCCTTGGTCGCACTGGTGCGCCTAACTTTTTTTATTTAGGTGCACCAGCACAAAATTTAGGTGCACCCAAATTTTTCCTCGCGTCGCCATTAACGCCACAATTTCAAGGTCACCTTTTTATCACGCTCCATATACATTCATATATATATTATGTCAATTATTTTAAACAAGAATAAGTAGTTGGTACATTTTTTTTATTTGAAGCACAGTTATACTGTAGGCTACTCAAAGTCTTATAGTGGGTCCCCCCTTGCTGTGAAATGCCCCTCAGATAGCCAACACCTGTAATTTGGCCTTCTTCCCCTTTGGCCTTGGCTAAACCAGCTTGCCACACTCCCTAGCATCAAAATTCTCCAAACTGGGCCCCTCCACACTGATTCTTATCAGATCTTCCACTAGTCCAGGACTATAAATCATATCTCTGTATTTTTCGGCTGAATGGCGATACACAATATATATCTCTAATATATATATATTTTTACAAAGTGGGCTAAATGTTCAGTTTTAAGTCAAAGCCACATTTCACAAGCTCTGCAATGCAAAGACAGGGTTTCATGCCCAATTTGAAAATATACAGCTGCAACACATGTAAATTATCTGAAATAAATAGCCTGGGATATATTTAAAAAAATATATCTCTGAGAAAGCTCCTTCACTTGTTTTCAACAACAATAACAAACCCGGATAGCCCAGTAGCTCATATAGGGAGAGAGGGGGAGTAGGCTACGATGGACTGAAGCGTATGCTACTCACAGAGTACGGTCCAGCACGGGTCGAATGAGCTTTGGCAGGTCAGCGGCGTTACATACGTCTTGTGTATGAAATGTCTGTATCGTCCCTGGCTGCGCTGCATTTTTATGAACTATGATAATGTGGCCATGGGTCACATCTCTCGCCCAGGTCCAGCAGGCTCCGTCTCACATGCTATTACTCAACGAACTGAAGTTAGTTCCATTCAATAACTTCTGTGTTTTTTGCCATGGCGGCCGCAGTAACAGAGAGTTACCAGCGGAAACACTGGTACCAATACAGGTTTCCCTCTCATACTTAATATACAGCTGTGTTAATAACAATTACAACTGTAGACAAATGTCAGCAGTTTGGACCGGCGGCGCTGTGTCTGTCTGCATGTCGCAGGTGGGCCGTGTGTGAGTGAATGGGGGCGGGGCTGCGCGGAGGAGAGATCCAAACACAGGCACGGCTTTACAGAAGGAATGGGTCATGTAACGCAATATTAAACCATATCGATATAAACGACATCGCTTCGTTAGTGGAGAGGCAGCGGATGCGAAGACGTTAGGTGCACCGGTGCGACCTAGGAAAAATCTTAGTTGCACCCGTTGCCGGAGACATTATGTTTTTGGGTTGTACGTCCGTCCGTCTTGTCCAATTCTTGTGAATGCGATATCTCAGGAACGCCTCGAGGGAATTTCTTTAAATGTTTTCTTTAACTTTTGTCATGGACATATATGTTTTGATTTTTTTTTTTAAGATTATTTTTTTGGCCATTTTTAAGCCTTGAGGACAGCTGAAGACATGAAAGGGGAGAGAGAGGGGGAATGACATGCAGCAAAGGGCCGCAGGTCGGAGACGAACCGGAAAAATGTTGATGCGTTCAATACTTATTTTCCCCGCTGTTTGAGTCTGGAGAGATATGGATGTAAACTTGAGTAGGTGGCGGAGGCATACAACTGGAAAGCGGTAATTCTGCTTTAAAAAAAGATGCCTTCTCAATGGAAGACAAGGACAGATCAGGGAGCTTAGTGTTACTGACTTGCAAAATGCTGTTCCAAATGCCCAGAAGGATGTCATCTACCAAATTCAGATTCCAGACTGTGATTATTAGCTGATATAGTTTACATTAACCATTTTGGTCTTGTTTCCACAGGCCGGTCCACCTTGCAGAAGAGGGTGATGGCCTTGCTAAGGAGGATAGAGCACCCTACACCAGGAAACATTGAGGTAACATTTTAGTTAGTTTCATTTCATTTTCACTTTAATTTATAACGACAATGCACATTAATCAACATTTCTGTAAATGTGTCAGTGTTAGCCTGCCAGCTAATTTTCAACTGTGGTCCTTTCTCGAGATGTTTTGAGACCAGTGCACCATTAAACAGCAGGACATTGGTACCGGTTAAGATTCACAGACAGAAGACAACAAAATGCCATAAAGACAGCAACAAAATAAGCATTCTCAAGAAGACAGGCAGAGCAACAGGGAGCAGCAAGATATTAGTACAGCAATACATCAACAGTATCCACATTCAGCACCCACATTTTACATGCTAAATGAGAGTCCATTCCTTAAGACATCTTCATCCAGCATGTGGAATTTGGGGCAGATTGGACTATGTAAAGTCAAGTTACAACAGCTTCCTGTGTTATGGCGAAACATGCAAACACTGTTCCACAAAAATACAAAAGCTTTGCCATTTCACGTCGTAAAAGTCTTGACATGCTGCTGACCCAATTTGAGATGGATCTGTTGAGTCCTCTTAAGAGGAGTTTTACAAAGTTCCATACCCGTAAAGGGCGTAAAAAGGGTGTTATTACATATTTGATCTGTGACATCATCAGTTGAGCTATCGACTATTCCTACACAATTTAGGGTCACATTACTTGGAGAATTATACCAGCCAAATATGAAACAAACCTGATAATCCCCCTATGAGTCAGAAAAATTTTGAATAAAATACATGAAACGCATTTAATTAAAAATGGCCCGACTTCCGGTTGTGCGGAGCTAAAGAAAGTAAACTGGAAATATGTCCAAAATGATGAGAGCAATGTGTGTACAATTATTTTTGAATACTTAGCAACTATATCCAAATTAAAGCCTTCCACGTATTAGGGGGTGCTATAGAGTTCGCTAAATACGCATGAACCACATTGCTGTATAGTCTCGCAATGCTCACAGCTTTTGATGTGTGCGCCAAGTTGCGTGGGTTTTTAAGTATAAAAAGGGCGCCAAAATGCAGTCAAAGGCTAAAACTATAGTCACCATGTCATGCCCAAGCCTAAATGCAATAGAAGATCGAAATAATTACTATGAATACGCCTGTAAAATTTGAGTGTTTGTGTTAATTCTAAAGTCCTCAAACGTGTTCATAAAATTAAAATGAACGCACAAAATCCAAGATGGCTGATTTCCTGTCAGGAGAAAATATTTAATAAAATCTTTATATGTTTCTCAAGATGAAAGCAATGCTCCCATCAAATTTCGTAAACATCAAAGGAACTTTTTCCCAACCCTTGTGTGCGTTTGGGGGCACTATGGAGCCTGCTGGCCACGACCAAACCTAGTCATTGCAGAACATCCCAAGCCATTCAAAAATGCTATTGCCCCGCATTAAAATAATAATATTAATCCTTCGTGCTTGGGATTAAATAATAATAATTTCAAAAACAATAGATTCCTCGCACTTTCAGTGGGCCATAATAATCAATACAAAAACAATAGGTTCCTAGCACTTTCAGTGCCAGGGACTGTTGGGCTCTGGCCAATGTTTGAATTTTTCTGCTTAATAAAAGTGTTGAGTGGTGGAGGAGACCTGCCATTTAGGATCTTAAATATTATAATACTGTGTATTTAATTAGAGTTTTCCAACTAAGGATGTCATATCTGTCAAGCATGTTGCAATCATGGTAGGTATTGGGTTTTCCATCTAACACTTTAAGAGCCTGTTTGTACACAAAGATACTGGACTTAAGTGTTGTACCTTTTGCGTGCTGTAGTTGTTAAGCAGCTTCTTATGTACCTAAAATTAGCCAGATTCTATTTTGTTTAATTTGCATTACATTTTCCACTTGTTTTTTGAAGGACAAGACAAGGTGCAGTCAAGGATACTACTGAGATATTTGACATGAGAGACAACTTAAATGATCTCTCCAGACGCTTAGACTTCGGGATCACAGTCAGATGCAAAGTGTCCCTTTTGTAAAAAGAGTTAACGCAAAGTAATTTACTTCAGTTCTGTTATGATGACTGGTATGGGCTGAAGTGTACCACGTTATAAACGTCTATCTCTAAGCTGGCTATACATGATCAGATAATAAGGACGATGATCTCTGCGCTGGCTGTGCCATTGTTTTACTATGGGGAGAGCGGTTTGGACAACTAAGAGGAAGCGCCGTAGCGTGGTGCTCTGCTCGAAATTGCCACCACAAGTTAAATTATTTCAACTTTGCCCTTGTAGCTGTCCTTTCAAAGTGTAACCAATGAGATAACAACTGTATTTGAGGTAGCCACAAGCAATGAGGACGTATACCTGCACTGCGCTTTGCCTCTGAAGTGTCCGCACTATGCTCTGCACCCTACCTCGCGGTTTCACCGCTGATCATGTGTAGGCGGGTTTACGTTTGAAGCACAGCTATGCTCACCCCTCGCCACGCTGGATTAATCGCCAATTAGTGATTAAATATTTTAATCAGTTGACCGCCGTAATTCAAATTCAAACCCATATACTTCCAAAAGTATGATGTCAGGTAAGCATTATTCATTGCTCAGTTTTCTCTCACCTCTGTTTTTGCCATATTGTTAATGTCTAGTTGGTTCCACCTTCAGGCTTGGGAGGACACATATGCTAAATGGGACCAGGTCACCAAACAGATTCTCAACTTCCCCAAAAACAAGGCAGATGATGGGCAGGTAAGCTTGTTACACAGAGGATCTCTCTGTGTACCTTTGAGTGATGGAGTTATGATTAAATGTGAAATCTAAAAAGTCATGGATTTGATTATGGTGAAGCTTGGAGGAATGTCGAATTTGTGCTCTATGTTTAAATATACACTAAATGGTAGGGTTGGGTCCCAAAACGGTATCTAATGGTGCTTACCCACTGCTAGTACCAGCTCTGCTCGGCTGTCACGATGCCCCGTCCTCCATTTTCCGTTGCAGATTTAGTATCGCCTCACGCATGAGACGGCGTGGCTGGAAACTGCCGTGACCTAACGCGACGCACACACAGAACGTCGAAGGTGTGTTGTTTTTGATTCTCGGCATGTTTGGCTGTTGCCAGAAGACAAATTTTGTTTCAAAAGAAGCTGAAGGCAGCAAAAAAACAAACACTGCTGGCTAAACTATTTAAAAATGGCGGGTTTGTTCAGGTCGCTAGCAATGATGACGCAGTGATTAGTGACGATTCTCTCTGACCAATCAGTAGTCTGCAGGTTTTCACGTCACCTTTTGGTATCGCCTCAGCTTGCTTGGAACCTCGACGGAGGTGATACTAAAAAAAGTACCTGTTAGCTAGTACGAGATTTTTTGAGAGTCGAGGTGAATCGAGCAGATACCATGTAATGGAAAAATGCCATAACAGACCAAGTGGCAACACTGATTTTGGTTCCTTATTTTGGTGCCACTTAAATGCCTGCACTGCTCTCCAAAACAGACATTACAGGCAACAAAAGCATCACTGCACATAATGCTAGTTAACATTACACTTGGCAGCAGGTAACCAAAGAGGTTATACTAATAAGAGACAACACTCACATGGATTTTGCGCAACCGCCACAAGACTGACACTCACAAGTGCGTCCACCATTTTGATCTGAATGCTCCCCTGTGTGACAGTCAATATAATACATCCAGGGTCAAAATGCATCATCATTTTGCGTCCACTAAAAGTGCTGTTTTTGCCACTGACTCAGATTGTTATTAAATATCTGACAACATTATGGAAAGGATCCCTACAAAGATAGACCTTTTTGTTAAAGAGTAACATCTTTGTTTAACTAGAAACAACTCCTAGGTCGCTGTTGCTAAACCCACCAGACTCCATTTGAATAACCAATCATTTTAGTGTGTACAGAGCCAACATAGCTTCATGTGTAAATAGGTAAATTATGTGTTTATTTCAAACAAACCAGAGTGTTAATTGTTGAAAAAGTGGAAAAACGAACCAAGACAGCTTTTCATAGTTTTATTTTGTGTCTGTCAACTTTGAATGGTGTGTATTTTACGATGATAAAATGACTTTGTATTTACATGGAGTCTGGTGGGTATATAGCGATCAACAATAGCAATTTTGCCGATGTTTTTATGTTTAAAAAGGATTTTAATCTTTAACAGAAAGGCCGCCCTCTGTGGGAATCCTTTCCATAATGTTGTCAGACACTTACAATAATAATCTAAGCCAGTCAGTGGTAACACAAACACTTTTTAATAGTAAATTAAGGTGCGCAGTTGCCCAATAATTTACATTGTAGCTTGTTTTGCTGCCTGCCGACTGCAGTGATCTTGCTTACGTATATATGTTTTGCAATTAATGCAACAGTACCTTGTAAAATTAATCATGCATCAATAACATGGCCTGCAGCTCCCATAAACTTTGCTACATTTTAATTAGGGCCCAAGCGCCGACAGCCACGAAGGCCCTATTGAAACTGAAGGAATTATTATTACAGCAAATGAATTGCCTTTTTGAGGGGCTTAACATACTCAAAAACTCACCAAAATAGGCGGTCACATCAAGTCTGGTGAAAATTTACGTATTTTAAGGGTTTCGGGCATAGGTGCAAAAGAATGGGTCGTTAGCGCCCCCTACAAAACTTAAAAAATTGAGCCCCTGCAGTACGTTTAACGTAGACTTGACGAAACTTGGTACACACATGTAGCAATTCAAGACGTACAAAAAACGTCATTGGAGCCATACCCTAAACCCAACAGGAAGTCCGCCATTTTGAATTCAAAGTTCGAAATTAGTGCGATTTTGGCCATTTCCACGTCGTACTTTAATAAACTCCTCCTAGAGATTTCATCCAATCAACTTCGAATTTGGTCTGTGCCATCTTAAGATGTTAAAGATGAAAAGTTATTAAAAGAAAAACTTTTTGTCATAGGGCATGGCCGTGGCGAGGCAGCCATTTTGAGCAATTATCGATGAACAAAGAAGTTGTTGTAACTTGATTGTACTTCGTCGTATCTGCCCGAAATTTTTCACAATTGACAGAGGTCCAGGCCTGAGGACATCTACAGGCCAAAATTGACTTTTGGTTATAGCGCCCCCCGCTGGCAACAGGAAATCCCCCTTATGTGACAAACCTCATCCGATTTACATGAAACTTATAATGTGCCGCCCCCTATACATTAACCATACCCACTTACTCAGGCCACAGGCATAACATTTGAACCGTTTAAGTTAGAGTCTTTTGTGAGGTATCATTGAACTCAGCAGAGACTTCCTTCTTCATTGGTGATGGTTTGGCCCGCCCCCTATGCTTAAGCCACTCAGAGGAGCGAGGGCCCGTCCAACAGCTTTAATTTTATTTTGTTGTCCTTTCAACTTTATTATCGAAGCCTATGGCGTATGGCAGAGATAAACTCATAAACATCAGAGGAGGAAGCCTGGGGACTGAATTAAGTTTAGCAGACATTGAGGATATCACTGCCCACGGCATCTTTCGACCACACAGCCAAACCAAGCGCCACCGAAGGCGGTGTGAGCCCACTTGGCACTTGATGGGCGGACTATGTTCCACACCAACAGAGCGCAGGACTCCGGTGGGATGAAGAGAGGCGGACTCTTTACATTATTTAACGTTACATCTGCAATGCTTGGTGCTCAAATTCAAGTTGATGGACAATGTTTAGATGTCAAATTTTTATTATTCAGATGCTAGCCGTCATTAATGCAAAAACTTGAGTTCAGTCTAAAATGGCAGTGACTTGGTTTGGCAACTGCGCGCAGATGTAGATGTAGCTAGCTTAAACTAGCGTTATTATAGTAAACGGAAAATGAAAATAAGCAGTGAAACTAAATAAAAACTAAAACCTTCAAGAAAAGCTAAACTTAAACTATATTGCCAGGTTATAGAACTAATGAAAATAAATGTAACTTATTTCAGTTTGAGTCTTCAGCTATAATATAATACTACCTAAAAAAAGGTGACAGCATGAATTTCTGTCAACTCCTGTGACATTGAACAACAGAATTTGAATGGACTTGACATTCCAGGAAATGGCTCTGTGCCACAATTGCTTCACATCGGACACTAAAGTATACGTAGCTTCATAAATCTGAGACATTATACCTTGCCCAGCGTCCTGCATCGGGTCAGTGACAAGCCAGGTTGTCTCAAGTTCCTAAAAGACTCCCAAATTTTTAATCGGTCTTGCGTTGACCTTTAGGTGGGATTAAATTGTGTATTGTGGACATAGAGAAACTGTGTAGAATAATACATTCACAGATGTAGCCTCTCTGGTGATGTGCTCCTGCAGTTCAGTGTCTCTGTGTCCCCCCACAGCAGGAGTGGATCAACATGACAGGCTTCCTGTGTGCTCTGGGTGGTGTTTGTCTCCAGCAGCGCAGCACCCCCAGCCTAGCGACCTACAGCCCACCTATGGGCCCCATGAGTGAGCGTAAACACTCCATGATCTCCATGGGCCCCTGTGATGTGTCCAACCCTGTGGCCTCAGCATCTTCCTGCTCCTCATTGGCCTCCAGCGAGACGCCCGTCAGCCGCTTCCTGGACCGGCTGCTGGCCCTGCTGGTGTGTGGTCACGACAGGGTCGGCCTCCATGTTCGCACAAATGTGAAAGACCTGCTGGGGCTGGAGCTCAGCCCCGCCCTCTACCCAATGCTCTTCAACAAGCTGAGGAACAGCATTGGCAAGTTCTTTGACACCCAGGGACCGGTGAGTGGAACTATGGTAGTGCTTGTAATAATATAACAATACTTCAAACGGTAACTCTTTATTTGAGAAATGTCTGACATGACATATCATATGTATATATGTCATAAACATGAAGGGCTCTTTATAGATGTTTGTTGTCATTAAGTGTCATTTGGTAAATTACTTTAAATGCAAAGTTGGCATCGTTTGTGTTGTTTGTGTTATGACAAATTAAAAATTAACCAAAACAGCAATGTCTGTGTTATGACAATTTGACATTAAACTAGACAACTTGAGTGCCAGGGGCCAAACCAGGAAAGAAAACCACCTATGGGTACTATATTGTCTGTCATCAAACTGGCCTCCTTTGTCAGTTTTGGAGGCTGTGTTTGGTCCCTTCTGGCTGCAGAGTGCTATTTGATTGTGTTTTCTGTAAAAACAGGAAGCTAGGGAGGGACTTGTCGCGTGGTGGATATTGATTGGCGTTTATAATAGCCAATAGCCATCATGCTAGCATTTTAGCTCTCTCAGGCGGAACTGGGAGCTCCTAGTGAACAGGGCTGGAGTCGCCGGACCGGGACCAAACACAGCCTCCAAGACTGACAGAGGAGGCCAAACACGACTAAGGCTATGTTCACACCGCAAGTCTTAATGCTTAATTTGGATTTTTACTCAGATCATTACCTTTTAAAATGTGGCCTATATCAGATTCTAGTCTGAACTGTTTGTGGTTTCAAACTGACCCACATGCGCAAAAGAACAATAACAATGACGCAGACGCAGCACGCTGTTGCAATAAAGTTAGGGAGGTTATGGAGGAAGTAAGCATTTTCGCTTTTATTTCAAAATGTTTGTGTAATGGCAGCCGTAACATTAATGAGCAGGTGCTGAGGAGGAGAAGAATGAAGAGAAAGAGCCAAATTGGGTTACACTTTACCTGAAGTTTTCTACATAAGTCATCTTTTAGTAAGTGTCATTCGGTTTTGTCATAACAAGTTATGGTTAGTGTTAGTTCTTGTTTCATGACTGTGTCATGACAGTGTCATGTCACTCTTATGTAGAAAACTTCAAGTAAAGTGTTACCCCAAACTGGCTATTTTGGGCTTTTGCGGGGTTATGGCTACAAATTCACTACAGAGGTCTGTGTGCAGAGACGAAGCCAGGAGTGGTGGGACTGCGTTGTGAATAGCTTCACAGAGACGCAGTTTATTCAAAACTTTCTGTCAGTTTTTAATTTTACTCTGTGTCTAGGGCTAACTCCCGCCGGCGCATAATTGTGACAAATGTCGATGTAGATTGACGTAAAAGTCGCATCAAATCTTCCTTGGTTGTTCACACTGCGGCCGCATTGAAAAAAATCAGACCTGGGTCTGATTCAGGACCACATATGGAAGTGGTCCAAATCTGATTTGAAAAAATCTGATCTAGGCAAGATTTGAGTATTCACACTACTTCTGAAGAAGTCTGACCTGGTCACTTGACCCCAAAACAATCAGATTTGGGCCACTTTTGCCTGCAGTCTGAACATAGCCTAAAACAACTTTTGAACGTATACATGTTCCACCAAAACAAGTTCCTTCCTGAGGCTATTTTCCAGTGGCACCTGGGCTCTGTGCAGCGCTTAGCGCCACCCATGACAATTTTGCCAATAAACCAGAGCACATTTTTCTCCCATCCCGCAATGCTGTGTAGACTAGCCAGACCCTCTTTTGTAGCGTTGTGGAGGAGGGTCTGGCAAAGCAAGACTAGCTCTTGGCACACCGGGGCTGAGTCAGCTAATAGGACAGCTGTCATAAACATTCATAAAGACTCTTTCATGTTAATGACCACTGTCATGTCAGTCTTATGCACACACCTTTAAAGTGTTACCCTTCAAACTCACAGTTTAGCTTTTACTAGATTAGTAAAAAAAAGAAATGTAATTGATGAGTGTTGTAAATTGAATACATTGTTGGTATGCAAGTATCAACCTCATCCCAAATCTGTCTGTATTGATACATTGTTGGAGCAATAAAAAAAAGTAGTAATCCATGTATGAATTAGGTTTTCTAAGACTGATATGAATCTGTGGTTTCTTGGGCCATATTTGGCATCTGCCACTCATCATTTCATGGCTTGCATATTCAGCTTTCCAAATCTGCACTATTTCTTATTCTTTCCTTGGTCAGTTTTTTGTATTGGTTTGATATAGCTTAAAACCCCATTTATGTTTCCATCTGACATGTACTCATTGTTTCTCCTCTTTGCAGGTTCCTATTAATGACAATAACACCCAGTTTGTGGAGCAGACCATAGCCATCATGAAGAATCTGTTAGATAACCACACAGAGGGCAGCTCTGAACACCTGGGACAGGCCAGCATCGAGACCATGATGCTCAACCTGGTCAGGTCAGTACTTCCTGGTAGTATTTGGTTGGACTGCGGCAAAGCGGGGGTCTAGCCTGTCTGAGCAAGTCTGTCACTGAGTGAGTGATTAAGTTACACCATTGCTCTTGAGTTTACTTTTAATGGTATCAAACAAAGAGAAAATGTTCTGCCTTCCTCCGAAAATAAAATTGTTTGCTGCTGCACCTGCAATGAAGAATAAATGGATGGCATATATATAGCTTTTTTCTAGTCTTAACGACTACTCAAAGCAGTTTACACACACACTACAGGCAGCATTTACCATTCACACACACATGCATACCTTGGTGGCCGAGGCTGCCATCAGATAAACATTCATCCATATTCAGCATCGGGAGAAATTCAAGGTTCTGTGTCTTGCCCATGGACATGTAGACTCTAGGGCTGGGACGATTCGTCGACATAGTCGACGTAATCGATTACGCAAATGCGTCGACACAAATAATTTGCGTCAGCACGTCACGTGTAGAAATCTATAAATAACCGGCTGCCTCCAACAACAGTGCAACTGCGCAAGTATGGATTCCTCGCAAGTTCAACAACACGTTGAGAAAAAGGCTCGCACACGGTCTTCTAAAGTGTGGGAGTATTTTACTCTTAATGCCAACAACAACGTGGTAGTCTGTAAACTTTGTAAAATGCATCCCTGAGTCAGGATAACAGCAGCAAAACACCGTAAGTTCTGCTCACCTTTTTGTCCCTTTCCCTCCCAAGTAGAGTTTAGATTTTCTGCCCGAGCCCGAGCCTGAACTTGGCCCACAGGCTGGGTTGGGCCCATATGTCCGCCACTATCCTCAGGCTGGGCCCTTCATCGAGTATTTGTGTTTTTTAAATCATTACTTTATTAGCCTAATTGGGTGGGGAAAAAGCTATGGCTCTCCAGCTTCTCCCGTAGCTCTGGGTATATGTCCTGCACTGACTTGAGTGTGAGGTAAACTGTGCTAAATCGTGTCTCCCCCATCTGTAGCACTGTCTTCGATAATTGTGCAACCAGGCCAGATTGTTTCAGATATCTCACGAGTCCTTTATAACGTCAGTTATAACGCTCCTCGTATTAAAACATTGTCGTGTTAAAATCAGGCTCGGGCTCATAATTCCAGTTAATGTGTCGAGCCGGGCTCGGCTCGGACACAACGTGCACTGTAGACGTGTGCGATTCTCAACATAGTGACACGGAATGTGCCCCACTATGACTTAACATTAAGCATCATCAAACGCCGTCAGTCTGCAGTGTTATTTTTTTGTTTACCATCATCATGAGTGACCCAATCGATTACAGACTGTTA
Source organism: Sander lucioperca (assembly GCF_008315115.2). NCBI lineage: Eukaryota > Metazoa > Chordata > Actinopteri > Perciformes > Percidae > Sander > Sander lucioperca. Next base: position 31,636,614 of record NC_050179.1, on the reverse strand, counting down.
TATTAGACACTCTGCAACGTGCCTTATGTTGGATTTATTTGATACATCTGATTTCATAAAATTGCACTTTTTTTACTGTAAGATTAAAGGGAGGAGAGCTTGGATGTTAAACAAGAGCTTATTCATTATTTTACCTACTACTGTTAAAAAAAAGCAAATACAGGCTACTCTTTTTGCACTTGCTCTGTTTACTTTAAGTTTTTGTATTCCTCCTGAAAGTGACTTTATTTTGTTGTTGGATTGATAGCCTACATCTGGCTTCAGGTTGCACTACAAATTAATTTTACTTGAACAGTGCAGTGTTAAACAATTTTAATAAATAGAGATTTGAACCTTATTGAAATTTGTTTTGTGTAAATTGTTAATAATTGAGCAATGGGAAAATAATCGCTAATCGAAAAATTAATCGTTAGATTAGTCGACTAATCGAAAAAATAATTAATCGTTTAAAAAATAATCGTTTGTGACAGCCCTAGTAGACTCCAAGGATCGAACCAGCGAGCTTCCAATTGGGAGACGACAGCTCATTACCTGAGCCACAGCCGCTCACTAGAAGGAGAATAAAACTATAAGAGCGTCTGTCTCCACAAAATTAATATGTTGAGTGTTTGATGGTTATTTATTTGTGCTTTAGAATGTAATCGAGAGCGTACTGTACAATGAGGAATTGTACAGTATGCAGGTGTATCTGAATTGTCATGACCAGGGAACAACCCGTGTTAACTGGCTTGGTTTGAATTGACAAATGAAGGGTTGAACATGGGTGTTAGAATAATTTATATTATCAAATAATAGACAGGACCACTGAAGTTATATCAATGTTCATTTTTACTTGTGAACACAAGGAGGGAGTTACAGTACTCACATCATGAGTATAGAAGTGACCTAACGAAAAGCTCTCTACAGGCGCTTTTTATAATACCAAGTGAAATGTAATAGAATCATGATACAGAGTTTGATGTCGTCAGTTGTTATCTTGTCAGAGTCGATGACGTCTCCCTTATCTAGTCAGGGAGCGCCTGTTCTTTCCTCAGCATCAGCGTCTCTCCCTTAAAAATCACGCAATTGTGTGATTTGTTGAGTTAGGGGGAAAGGTTGTAAACTTGGAAAAGGTTATTGACACATTTGTAATTATTCCTGCCTTGCTGTAAATTTCGCAAACGTAATGCATTAACTTGTTTCAGTGACCCTTTTATTTGAATGGGTGTGCATAACACTGACATGACACTGTCATAACCATGACATGACCTGTCATCAACGTGAAAGAGTCGTTTTGAATGTGTATGACTGTTGTCATTTGGTAAATTATGACACTTTTAATGCAATGTTGGCATTGTTTGAAATGTTTGTATTATGACATCCTGACATTAAGAAAAGACAATACAAGGTAACACTTTACTTGAAGGTATCCACATGTGAGTGACATGACACTGTCATGACTGGTCACCCTAACTCTAACCGTAACTTGTCATGACAAAAACCAAATGACACTTACTAAAAGAAGCGTTATGTCATAAACGTTTATGACTTGTTTATAATGTTTATGACACGCTCATGACAAATTCAAGTAAACCCAATATAACCTGCCAATGTCTTTTTTATGACAACTTGACATGAACCTAGACAACATAATAAATCTAAATAAATTGTCATTGAAGGCCTAATAATGAAACTTGAGGAAACATTTAGCTTTATGTGTTACCTTTACATTTAACTGTCATAAGTAGTTGATTTTGACATTGGCTCATCAGACCATTATAATTGTTTCATGAATATGGTCCTTGACCTAAAGCAAAGTGGAACCATTTGGACTTGTCATAAAGTTCGATTACACTGTCAAATGCTTTTATAATGGTGTCATAAATAATTAAAGTAAAGTGGGTGCCAGTAGCCAAACCTGGAAAGGTAATCACCTATGGGTAGTGTATTTCCTGTCGTCAAATTGGCCTCTGTCAGTTTAGGAAGCTGTGATCGACCCCGGCCAGCTGTGTTCACTGGGAGCTCTGTTAACGACTACCAGAGTGCTATTTGATTCCGCATATTAACGTGTCTCCTGTAAAAACAGGAAGCTATAAAGGGAATTGTTGCGTCACAGATATCGAATCGCGTTTACAGTAGCTAATAGCGCTGAATGTGATTTACGTTCACCCGCCATGCTAGCAGTATAGCTGACTCCAGGGAGTCACGCCGGGACTGGGAGCTCTAAGTGAACACGGCTGGAGTTGCAGGACTGGGACCAAACATAGGCTGCGGTCGAATAGTCAATTTTGCTTAGGAAGGTTCCTAACGGACTGAAATGACCCGGAAGTAGTCATTATCATGGCTGCCATGATAAGAGCCGTTCGAATTGTCTAAGTGATAAGGAAAGGTGCTTAAGTGCTTCATTAGTTACCTCCTTTAGCATAGGATATGCTGGACCATCCTTTACGAAAGGAAAGGAGATAATGCCGTCCCACAAGTCCTTGCGGCAGCAAAATTTAAAGCAACGCATTACCATTTCGCCGTTTATAATCAATATAATATAATGTGTAATTCTGTACGCACCGTGCATACATTTTATTTTCTGTGAGACATTTCTAATAACACATCTAATAATAATGATTATGTACTTTATGGCACTGTTTGAGTGGTTTAACCGGTTAATGCGAGAACTTTACTCTCCTCTCCAACGTGTAAAATTACAGTGAACATTTATTGACAGAACTGTGAATGAATGGATTGCTGAATCCAAAGTTACAAAGCGCACCGGACACTGGTTTATTTTTAGCCCAGAGCAGCGTCTGAAACAAATTCACCTGTTTGCCCCTCATGGCTTATTTTAATATATATATATATATATATATATATATATATATATATATTAGGGCTGTCAAAATAAAAAAAAATAACGCAGATTAATCCATTCCATATTGACGTTTGACCCCGGAGCCGTTCTAGCCACCATTCGACTGTAAAATGAAGGAGGGAGACGAGAATGTGCTGCCTGGATCATTAATTGGAACATTTACTTGTAAAAATCTTCTTCCTGCCAACCCTGGCTACCGAAATCTGGTGCCACTGATATGGCTGCGCTTCTCTCTGATGCTCTGAAACAGACGATACAGGCAACACAAACACCGCTGCACGTGACGCTAGTTAACACTATACTCGACAGCAGCTAACGTTAGCCTACCGCTAGCTAGTAGCTGAATTAAACACGGTTAAAATTCTGACAGCTAACACTAAACGGTGTAAAGTTTGACTGTTTTACTGTAGAGGATTCAACACCGGTATGTAACAATCTGCAGCTGCCGTCGGAAAAACAGCACAGACGGTGCGTTCAATGAAACTGGTAAACTACAGCCTCGTGGTGCATTTGAAGTTATTGTAAATGTCCTTTTCCCATCTGGTGGTTGTTTTTGTCGTTCAACAGCAATTTACTAGTGAAATAAGTTATTGTTATTGTTATACATTATTATTATTAAATCATTTAATTTTGACCATATGGCCTTAGCAATAAACAAGCCGTTCTTTAATGTCACCGACTGTTGTTTAGTACCCTTTTTTCTTCTTTTCTTTTTTTACTTTCTTAAAAAGTATTTTGTATATATTATAATAATAATATATAATTATGTATGCGATTAATTTCGATTAATTAATCACAGAGTATGTAATTAATTAGATTACATTTTTTAATCGATTGACAGCCCTAATATAAATATATATATATATATATATATATATATATATATACAGTGAGGAAAATAAGTATTTGAACACCCTGCTATTTTGCAAGTTCTCCCACTTAGAAATCATGGAGGGGTCTGAAATTGTCATCGTAGGTGCATGTCCACTGTGAGAGACAAAATCTAAAAAAAAAAATCCAGAAATCACAATGTATGATTTTTTAACTATTTATTTGTATGATACAGCTGCAAATAAGTATTTGAACACCTGAGAAAATCAATGTTAATATTTGGTACAATAGCCTTTGTTTGCAATTACAGAGGTCAAACGTTTCCTGTAGTTTTTCACCAGGTTTGCACACACTGCAGGAGGGATTTTGGCCCACTCCTCCACACAGATCTTCTCTAGATCAGTCAGGTTTCTGGGCTGACGCTGAGAAACACGGAGTTTGAGCTCCCTCCAAAGATTCTCTATTGGGTTTAGGTCTGGAGACTGGCTAGGCCACGCCAGAACCTTGATATGCTTCTTACAGAGCCACTCCTTGGTT